>NC_135246.1:11768631-12073314 GCF_947623445.1 Clavelina lepadiformis | reverse complement strand
AATGCAACAACCGGAGATGGAGAAGGTAGTGAAACTATTTTAGTTGTGCCTTTCTTTGCTTATGTTGATTTTCATAGCAAGTGATATATTTATTGGATCTTGTAAGCTTAAGTAACACCAGTTGTAATTGCCAGGTTCTCGCAATGTTGTGGATGACTTAATATCGACAGCTTCAAAAGGAAGGTGGGTTGAATTTGAACTGTTCGGTTAGTGAAGTGGTAAAAGGTGCTGACGTATCAATTAAACGTATTAAATTGTTTTCAGGATACCGTTTTTGCCTCCTACCTCACCATCTACTACCTCCCCATCAATGACAGCTTTCGTGCCAACTCCTGTTCTTCCATTGGTGGGCTCTTCACCTGCCTTGTCCAGTCTGGTTCAGATCAACAGTGGCTCTAAAACAAAGACCAACCCACTTACCAGGGTTCAGGTTAACACCTGAGTTTTTTTTGCTGTTTATTTATTACCAGTGCTTGAACTTGATACTTGGAAACTTGGAAACTTTAACCTGATATTTGGTTGTTGGGGACGGCCGCAATATTACAATCAGTTAATTACTTGTTAATCATAGTTTGGGATGTATAAAACTTTAAATATTGTACAACTTATTGAATTAGATTTAGTGAAAGTGTAAATCTGACATTGCCACTGGCTACAACTTTTTACGTCTTGAATTCTGTATTGAATTAAAGGAAAGCAATGTCCGATATTTGTTTCTGTTTATTTTCATATCTTGTGTTTACAGTCTTGGAGTCCTTCACTTGGAGGAACATCATTTTCTGTCGCATCCATGCGCCGTCCTTACACTGCCCGAGGCTTTACATATGCAGAAAAAATAGAACTTATGAAACAACAGAATGACTATGATGCTGAATTTACTACAAAGCACATTAGAAAATCAAGTAGGTTTCCTGTCTATTCTTAATCTTTGCTATTTGTGGGCTGCCTTGTACCTCCTAGGTAAATATGACTGTTATTTTTTCATTTTCTGGTGCATATTGGGTAAGTTATATACCGGTATTCTCGCATGGAAAAATAAAATGATTCAGCACAATATTGAAGTAACTTGTCATTCTGTGCAAATTGATCGGAGTGATTGCTACCATCAATAACAACTATTACTTGAATTTTTAAGTCCACTGACAAGAAGTCTCATTTGAAATATTTTTTAAAATGCGCCAGACGAGCGAAATAGGCCAGTATGAATTGTATGGCATTTTTGACAATGTCACGATTTGTCGTAATTTTCAGCCTCAAGTCCAACGTCATCAGTTGTGTCACCTAGTTATGTGCAGTCTTCTCAAATGGATACCCTTGGAACAAATGTTGTTAACGCTGGCAAGAAGTCTGAAGGAAATCATAGAAGTAAATGATGTTGCTTGTTTGAGTGCCAATGGTTTAAATTATTGTCAGTAGTTACAAAACTAACAATAAATCTCTTAAATTTCAGTTTCAAATGAACCAAGAGTGCACAATCAAGATTCTGGCTCAGATGGCGAAAGAGATATTCATGATGGTAATCCAAAACTATACAACAGTAAAAGTGTCGTTTTGTGTGTTATAAAAATGTACTGTAAGTTTCATAACTAAGTTATACTATTAGAATTTGTAGTTAATTACTAAATATTTATTACCAGAATATACAAGCCGTCACGCTGATGATGAGCATAATAGTGATTCTGATGACTCCCCTCCGACTTTACTGGGCAGCGTCAATGCTATGGTACAGCATCTGTTAATGTTTCTTTTTTAAATAATTGTCCTGGATGATACTGAATGTTAGTTTCTGTCAATTTACTAATTATAATGGCAGTTAGTCATTTAGCTCATTGTTAATGATTATTCTTAAATAGCATTTATTGTTTTGCAGGCTGCTGCTTACTCTACTTTGTTACGGAGTGGTTTGAGAACTTCGGCAATTTTTCCATCAGAATATTATGGGTCAGGAGAATGGGCCACTACAGCCATGGAAACCCTTAAAAGTCTTCAATCCTCGATTAAATCTACGGAGGTGTGTCTTTGTGTCTTGAAGATAATTTTTGTCTTTAGGAATCAATGATCTCAATTTTAGTCTCTTTTTAAACAGGAAAACACAAACCGTATACCTTCAAGACTTTCCACATCCAGTACGAGTCCAACCTCAAATATAACAGTTAAACAGGAATTATCTGACCCTCCACATAGTTTTGCAGTTCATGTTAAAGAGCATAACGAATCACTGAGTGACGGTAGGGAATTTTACATCTGAAAAGTTTTTAATTTGACATCTCTTTTAGAATCTAGTCATTTTTTTATTTTTTTATCTTTTTTCTCATAAACAGTTTTTTTTATAGATAATTCCATATCACAAGCTGCGAGGAACAAGCAGTTCAAAGTGAAGTTTTCAGCCTCACGCAAACGATGCAAATCAAACAATGAATCAAACATGCCAGCCGCAGATATTCCGTCATTTATGTCAACTGTCTCTAAACGCCGAAAACTTCACGAAAAGGCATCAGAATCTGACATGGATGCTGTGAGCATCAGCACTGATTCTGAATCTTCGGTTGACATGAACTACAGCTCTTCAATTAAAACGGAAACATCAGATGAAGTTTCTCTTCGCCTCTCGAAAGCAAAGGTGCACAAAGCCGTGGAAAGGTTGTCTTCTCAACACTCTGCTAATAAGCCATTATCACCACTGCTAACAAATGCCGAAAGAGAATTTCTTCAGCCCAAAAAGGACAGAGTTGTTTCAACTGTTAAAAGCTCAGCATTTCCCGTTAAATCTGTGGAAACGAACATAGAAAAGCCCTTGACTAATAACCCTGGACTAATATCCCACCTGACATCAAAAAGTATGGGATCTAAATGCTCCTCAGATCCAGCGCTGAGTATGAGGTAGTAGAAATGTTTATGTTATTATAATCTTTTATAAAAGGTGTGACCAATTTTCTCCAATAAACTTGGCTTTGTTACATTCAATATATAATAAATTTCTCAGTAACCCTTTGATAACATTGCTGCTATACTCTCTCTTTGCTTAAATATTTAAGTATTTTACCTGAGTGTTTTATACTGCTTGGAATGTCTGAATAAACAATTTGCATGTTATATAGTTCAAGATCGAACAATTGTGTGACTACATCATCTGCTAGCAGAAGCATGCTTAGCTCAAGGTTAGCTTTTTCAACATGGTGATTTGCTTAATAAATGAAAACGTGATGATTTGCTCTATTGATTACATGCATGCTGATGAACCTCTTGTTTTGTACGAGTTAACACGGTTCCTTTGGAATTGCACCCATGTGAAATATGCAAACATGCTCACTTGATAAACTTTTAATTTTATTAATAAAGCTTAATAATAAGCTGTATAAGACAAAATTTACAACTAAACCAGCTAAAATAATGTCCCCAGAACAGTTTATACTCCTGGGTGCTATACCGTGATTACCAGGTAACTCTGATGCATGTTTGATGTCTTGACAAATGTTTATTTCTCATCCAGGGTATCAAATCTTCCGCAAGACTCAAAATACAGCAACTCGTCTCCTGCTCATGTCGAAGGAATGTTGGCCAAGTCTGGCGATTCACTTTCTTTTATGGATAATGTCATGCTAAGAGACTTTGAAAACAGGAAAACAATATTGACTAAGTTGCAAACACCTGGTGGTTCAGCTGCTGGAGAAAGGAGACCTGAAGAATCCAAGGTAATTTTATAGAGAAAGCATTTTCTAGCAGAAGGTATAGATGTTGAAAAAATCTAAATGCTTTTTAGAACTTATTGTTAGCTTTTCCTTTTTTGCAAACGGCAGTTAAAAAAGGTTAAACGAGTATAAACTTTGTTTTTGCTTTCAGATGCACATGCCTGAAGTATTTCGTAACTGCATTGAGACTCGTGTCAAAATACAACTAATTGATAAAGTACATGTATGCAAAGTATGTGGCTACTCTGTTGTCACTACAAACCCGTCAAACACCGTTGAAGTTGATAAAATACTTCAAGCTCATGTTATGGAACATTCCCTAAAAGAACTTTATGCTACCGGCTATGAAATGGGAAAGTGGTAGCGAAGAGCCCCCCCCGTATTATTTGCACTGTTTTTCTGAGATTTTATTTCTTCTGATTGTTCCTGTGTTCCGTTCATTGTTTCATGAGTACCTTACCTGTATAAAATGTTCGTTTTAGTGCGATAATTTATGACGATGCCTGATTGTTTACAGTTCAAAAGCATGAAAGTAGCTTTTTGGCTTATTTTTAAGCCAGTGCATTTATTTTGTGTAGAAATGTCGTAAGAATGTTTCAATACAATGCAATTTTTATAGTGCTTATGCCTTACTTGAGAAATCATGTGCAGGTTTACACAATTCAATCCTCGAATCGCTATGAATTTAATTGAATCATACGTTACTGTATAACTTCAAGCCATAATAAAACTATGTACATAATGAAAATAACAAGTATCACCAACCCCTACAGCAATTGGACTTTTTGCGTTTTTGTAATACATGACTACATCAAAAAAATAATTTATTTCAGGCGATCTTCCCATTGATATAGTGACTAATGATGGACATATGATCCTTTAATATTTAGATGCATGTTACAGTTCTAGGGGAACTGGCACAAAAAATGGGAAGTTTTGCATATTCTGATTTAGTACTCTAAAAATCCATGAGGATTTCAGTTTTACAATAGAGTGTTCTGTACCGTCCAAATTACTTGAAGCTACACTTGTTCATTGGCTCTTACACGTATTAACGAATGGACAAAGCAACATTTTTTATATGCAGTATAATACCGTATGTTTTTCACCCATAACTTGAATATCTGCAAATCAATTAAAAAACTTACACAAACAAGTAAACGTGCAATGGTAAAAGACAGCCGTTAAAACTCTGGCATGTTAAGTTCTACTGATAAACATTTAATATACCTGTAAACTGAGGTAACGTTGATCCAGCTTTTATGAATTTGCTGCAATACAGTGAAGCTTTGTCATTAGGCCTCCAGACCTCGAATCAATCGATAAAGTAGATGGCACAGTAGATATTGTAGGTGGCACAGTTAACTGCAAAACCTTTTACAGAATTATGTATGCATGTATCTAAAAAAACAAAATCACTACTCTCATAGCAATTATACATTTCAAATGATTAAAAAAAATAGTGGTGGGCCAAAGCCACCCATTATGTCTGGGTGATTTGACCAACTGCCTATTTGCTATTACATCAGGTTCATAGAGCCATTATAAGAAAGCAGTGATTATTGAAGGATGGCTTGGCTCCAAATGCATTTTTCTGAAAAAAATTGACCATGCAAATCTTGGATGTTTTCACATCTATACGGGTTTATAAAACTAATTACCAAAACATAAACAGTAAATAAAAATAGGTATTTCACGGAGTAACACTAGAATTAACAACTAACTAACAGTGTGACTGCGACCTTTACGTTTGCTGCGTTTTCAGTCAACCCATGTTGAAACAGGTTCCAGATCAATTCAATCCATGTGTGATATAACCAGGACGACCCAACCAGCATATGTGGGCTGAATTGTCCAGGGTTGAGTCGTCCAAGAAATTAAATTAACCAAGCACCAAACAAGCTAAATGTCAGCTTACTGGGATGACAGAGTTCATATATTTTCTTTTTCTTTGTGGTCAATTTAATTGTGGGAGATAATCCACCAGATTCAACAGTCATGTAACTTTGCAAAGCATTTATTTACAATATCATCACATACTGAGCTTACTCTGAAGCATTGTTGGAAAAAGTATCAAGCACAAACCTCATAGTTCTTGGAATAAAGCTGCAGAAACTAACAAATTGAAATGATAACGATATACGTACAATGGTGTAAAAAGACTGTTGCACCAGTAATAGTAAACTTGGCAGTTACAATAGAAATAGACTTTTGCAACAAACAATACAAAACGAGGAAAAATATAGCTGTAAGAAACTTGACTGGTATGTGTTCAGACAGTATCAGCAATGCAGTACACTGAAAAAGAAGACTAAAACATTCTTCGGAAGCTGTTAGAGGTATTCTAAGCAGGAATAATGATAAAAAACTTGGTTTGAGAATAAGGCATTTAAAAACTGAGACCTTTTCATAAAACAAAGAATGTGCAATATTGATACTGCCGCTGGATAAGTTATGGCATGGCAATCTTGAGATTTTTGTAATCTAACGCTGAACGTAATGTTCAAATTTAAGATAGCAGGGTCCCCTTAGAAAAGTAGAGCAAGCATATGACATCACTGCATATATGACAACACAGTGTTCAGAAAGCATTTTGTCCACACCACATAGTCACAATAAAAAGGTAGAAAATAACACTCGTATAGTTAAGCTCTAAACTCACTATCAGCAGCAGAATGTTACTTTCAAACTTCATTTTGCAATGATGTAGGGTATAATTGATACTTATACATACACTTAAATGATGCAAACAAAGTTTTCAAGCCCTAGCCCAAGTCAGAGGGAACCCTGAATGTTAAACCATAACTACTTGAAAAGTTACGAAGATAATTTTCAGTGAAATGATGATTTTAACGATGCTCTCAAACCAAGTAAAACAAACAACCAATATTTACCACAAAAATGAGTTTTTGTCAAAATCATAGCATTGGAAGTTTAGTCTCAACTCTTCCACATTATTTTCACATAACAATTAAACTTAATTTGTAATTGCAGAAAATTGACTGATCATTTATATGATCACTGAGACTGATCAATGAAAGAAACTTACATTTTGATTCGGCATGGCACTGAATTTCATGAAACACTGGTCACTAATATACAACCACAGCATAAACCCTACTATCAGAAAATGAGCAATTGTGAAACTCATACACAAGTTGGAAAATGTAGAATGTTCTTATTCTAAAAGGAATAAACTACAAAGCAAGAGCTGCTATTTTTTTAAACAAAGTTTTCATTTAAATGACTCAGCATAGAATAGCAGTATAGTATATCCTGAGAAGTAAGATATAAATTCAATAGACAGTTTGAATTATATAGGGCGATATGATACTACAAAATAATTTTCACTAGAATGTCTACATAACAGAAATGTTTTGAACTTGTTGGATAGAGCCTATCCATAAGAATCAAGTTGACTAAACCAGTGAAGTTGTTTTACGAATTAACATTAAAGATAATGTAAAAGTGTCCAGATTTATTCACCGCCGACCATTCCACTTCATTATGAAGGTACCTGTATTGTGTAAAATAAAACACAAGGCAAAGAATATACTCAGTATCCACACATTTTGAAACAAAAATTTGAGTTCGGTACATCATGTGTTACTGATTTGCTTGCAAACGACTGCTGAAACAGGCACAGAGATGCAAGTAATGCCTTTGTAGATATATCTAATGCGTGTCAATCCCTCTTTCAAAATCTCTACAAAATGCCGAGGTACATCTCATTAAAACATCATCTTGAACAAATACCCTACACAATATTTGGCTACCAGGTTTGAAAGAAAAAAGTTTGCTTTTAGTGAGTGGATTAATTATTATCAGACTCGAGTGACTCCATTGTTGCTGTTCCTTCCCCATTGTCATCCCCCCAAGAGTAGGATTCTGCATCCATGGAATCTGGAAAACTTTGCTGCACTTTTACTACAGTTGTCTCACTTTCAAAACGCGAGTCTTTGCAGTTATTTACACTAATTTTAGTAGAATTCCTGGTGGTATCTAGATTATTGTCTCCATTCATATTTGCACTGGTGCATGACAAGTGTGAGCTGTTACAAAACTTGTCATTTAGTCGAACTTCTTTATTGCTCTGTAACGACTCTATTGTTTCTAAATGATTGTCAGGGCACAAGTTTTCATTGATGTCAACTGCATCTTCCTTCTTCTGCTTCACAAAACGCCTCCCTTCATTTGTTGCATCTTCATCCAAACTACTGTTGGTGTCATCTTTTCTATGATTATGCTGAGAGGAGCTTCGGTTCTTGAGATTGCGTCGTTTTTTTCTTGCTTCAGTTGTTTGTGGAGATACTGGGAAGGAAATTACAATACAGCTACAGAGTTTAGTTGCTAAAATAATTTTTTCCATTTGAAATCATAAGTAAAGTTATGCTGTACCATGCTCTTCACTTAGAGCATCATCTGCTTCATAGTTTCTTTCTTGATCACTAGACATAAGCTGGGTAACAGGCAATGATTTCAGAGTTGAATCATTCGTAACATGCATCTTCTCTGTGTAGTCACGATTACACTTCAAATCTTCATCATTTAAAACATCCATTGAGTGCACTTCTCCTGTTTTCTCTGTTATATTTACTGGCTCTACACATCTGTAATTACAAGTAAAAATTATAAGTACAAGATTTGGTGAAAGTAAATTGTAAATCAGAGCATTTCCATACCCAGTTGTTGTCTCATTTTCATCATTTGGTGCTTCATATTCATCGTCAGTTGTACGAAAAGTTTCATTTTCAACAAAATCTTCATTTTTGACACTGTCTTCTCCATAGCGAAGGCACATATTTTCTCGAACTAATCTGGATTTCAAAATTGATTTCATAAACAAGCTTCTTAGAAATGTACAACCTACTAAGACACATAAGAGGCTGTGCTACCATTTTAGTAGGGCTACATGAGCATTGCAACAAAATATTTTAAAAGATGGAGACCTTTCCTTTACAAAGCTAAAAACCTTTCACGTAAGTAAATTATATTGGGAATAAGCTTGGCCTACAGGCAGTCTCAACCTTTCTGTAAGGCTTCATTTTGGACCGTATTTCATAAATTTCAACTTTAAATCCATTTCGCTTGAAATCCAATAAATATTTCATTTAGTTAAACTATGTTTAGTGCATTTCAATTAATTCATTAATGGTTACCATATATGCAATTTAACATATTATTAAATATATTAAAATTACTATAATAAACAAGTGATTTACATCACAAACAAAGATGAAGTAATGCTAAAAACAAATTGTTCTTAAAGTCAGGTGCTATGAAATTTGTACTTATACCGGCAAAATAACTGTCTATTTATTGAAACAGATCATGACTTTGTGATCAAACAGCCTTAAGGCCACTGACTAAAGACATCATTACACTTTAAAAGTATTTCTTTAAATATGCTGACAAAAGCAGCTATATTTAGTTTCTGATCAGTGTGCGTTTAAAACAAGAAATTTTCGTTGGTATTTTATTATAATTTTTACCGTGTGTTAT
Source organism: Clavelina lepadiformis (assembly GCF_947623445.1). Classification (NCBI taxonomy): domain Eukaryota; kingdom Metazoa; phylum Chordata; class Ascidiacea; order Aplousobranchia; family Clavelinidae; genus Clavelina; species Clavelina lepadiformis. The sequence continues at coordinate 12,064,123 of NC_135246.1, read as the reverse complement.
CTTTTCTCAGAACTTCCAATTCCTCCTCAATGTTTTGAACTTTAACGCTATAAGAATTGTTGACACCTTTCTCCTCGGCCAGCTTTTCCTGTAGCAAAATAAAAGTTGGAAACATCGGCACATGAGCAACAATTACTCATCGAACAAAGCTTACTCGCTACTCTAATTACAACACCCCAGTACAACAGTTAACCCGGTTTGTGAGCTATTTTCTTTTTATTGACACCTGTAAGTAAGACAAAGTCCTCTCCAGTGATAGATGCTCCTTGACAAGATCATCACGAGACATTGTAGAAAGACTTTCTTCTTGCACACGTTCATAGGCTTCACTAAAATCCTGTTGATAACAACACATGTATGCATCTAATTATTTATTAAATAAACTTACCGACAAGACAACCTATGAGTGAATTAACAACCATACATACATCTTTAATTCAAATCTTCCATAACGATAATAAAATTCTACGTTATGTCTATATAGACTTAAAATGACTCAAGTTGATAATCTGTTTTATTCCTTGGATGTACCAATCTGCACATGCCGATAAGAATTTCGAAATGGGTCAAATATTTTAACCAAACATGTCAGGAACATTTTTCCTTTCCTGCAAAACTATGCTCTGACTGGAAATTGACAATACCTGGGATATAAACTCTGGTGCCATGTGTGGAGAATCTGTGTACTCGGCTTCTAGTAATTCATCCATTTGTCTTGGTGAATCATTACATTGCAATTGTGCTGAATACACCCCAGATGTAGATGATACACTGCTGCAGGCTACAAAGATGGTGCAATAATAATCAGTAAAATTACTATTTTAATACAGGTGTATGGAGAATAAAAAGCACTTTGTATTAACTGCAAGGATAGCAAAACTTAAAGTAAATCAGCATATATATCAACATTAACTGACATTAATTGTAACTAGTAGCAGTTATGTTATCAATTTTACTACATGATTCCCATTAATCACAGACTAGAACTTAACCAAATAGATAAGCCTAACCAAAAAGGGCAATATAAAATGTTAATATTGCGGTTCATTTAGTAATTACTTTAAACAACCTTCAAGTTTTATACAACGAGTGCAAAATAATCGAGAACATAAAAAGTAAAAATCTGTAAGGGAAGTACAATCTTGCATTCACTAAAACTATGCCTGGCAACTAACAAAAAGCAAGACATACCATCATTTCCTGCTGTTTCATTGCAACCATCGTTTCCTTTACAATTAGTGCCTAAATATATTACAATTAAACAAAACTAGTGCAAGAAAATTTAAAATGTTTGGAATTTTTGTTCATAACTGCCCGCTGTAACACTTTATAGATATTAAAATCAACATGCCACACCCACGATTACATCTTACGAAAAAAAGACATATATCACACAATATTAAAGACTTATTAGATAAAAGCAGGCTTCAGCAATAATTAATCTATCTTTAAGTGCACAAATATCTGCAATTAAGTGTTAAAACAGTCATTAGTCATTACGTTATAAACAGGGGTGGCTCGTACAAAGGGGCTGTTGCCCCGCCAGTAAATATTGTTTAAGTCGAAGCAAAAAAAATAACGCATTTTTAGTTTTCGATTCTTCTTTTAAAGTGGTTAATATTTTAGACTTTTTTTCTCTTCTCATTTCTTTTCATTGGAAGCAATTAGGGTTGTGTCCAAAAAGTTTAGGTTTGTTGTTGTCTTGCAACTCGCACTCAGAAAGAAAACTACCTTTTAGCAAGTTGTTTGCAAAATAGCAGCATGCCCTCCTACCTTTCTACTGGTTTGAATTAACCAGTTAATACTGCTGCTACGCTAATAGCTCATAGCTAATTAACCAGCTAATACTGCTGCTATAAGATGCCAAGATATAGATAGAAGATATACTTGGCTATATGCTACTGCATCAGGGCCTTTCATTTGTAGCCTAGGCATATTTTACCGGTTGTTTTAAAGATGCAATAGGTCACGGTAATGTAGGTACTAAGCCTAGAGGGTAGAAGCTGCGCCTGAATAGAGTGGCAAGGTTCATTCCGAACTGGGTTAGCATGAAAGCAGAAAGTACGACCTCCTAAAAATCAAAATTGTTAACTACGAATTATACGGTAGACTGCAACTAAAGCTTCCATTATGTTACCCTGTTCACTTCTGTTCGAAAAGGAGATAGCCATAGGCCTATACATATGTTTTGATTGTAACAGCATGAATAGTTGGTTCTTTGTGATTGCACATGTACTTAGATTTTGCTGTAAATTGCAATTTCAATATTTCATGCAAGCACAATCTGAATTTTTGTGCAGATCTAGCAGTGAATTCGTGGTCAATACTTTTACACCCTTTGTCTGCAAATGCAAAAATAAATCGTTTGAAAATGCCTAGCTGCAGCCTTTCCATTTGTAAATCTGACAGGCCGACACTGCTTGAAATACTGAAACTTTCAAAGATTGGATGTAAAAAGAAACACAAAAAATTTCAATTCTGTCAAGAATTCATTAATTCAACTTTACTTTGAAGATAGGTGGAAACAAAACACTTCAAGCTACAATGAAATACCACAAATGGTTCCTAACAACTGCAGTTTCTTAACATTACCTGCTTCTGTGACAGCATCTTCTTCATATGGATCATGCTCATTCATTATAAACTGTGTGGTATTGTATGGTGCAACCGGTCTCCCTTATATAAATCAATGACAACATAAGCAAATATTTATATATACATACATGAACCAGCATTGCTGATTCCATTTCTTGAAATGCATTCTACATTTTGCATTCATCCAAAGTTTACCTCTATCAATCATTTCATCCCTAATGCGATCTGCCCTCAGTTTTTCTTTTTCCTCCACAGCTTTTTTCTCCTTGAAAATAAAATCAAATTAACATCAAGTTCTTGTAGTATCGTTATCGCTAAACACAAAGTTTTCATCACTCTATCTCACAGTTTTGCAGGACTTTTTTAAATTTTGTTAATTTTTATCTTATGCATTCATCGTAATTACGATATCTTCTTGTCTGTATAAAACTAAAACTTTAAATAGTTAATTCATAGTTTTCGTACTAAACTTAGATATAGCCTTAGAATCAGTATCTTACTATAACCTTCATACTAAACAATATAAAGCTATTTCAATAACACCATTCCGCATATCAAATATCACAATGACCATCTTTGTAGTACCGAAATCACCAAAGTCAAGAAACAACAAAATTAAGAAACAACAACATTTATTAGCTATAACAGATATTAATTATATGTATACACTAGTTCTGGAGACATATTGATACTACAAAATTTATGGAAATTCAACAATCATCAGTGGCTAAGTTTTCAGTAATAAAAAAATAATTTGTGTAAACATTTAAGCTGCAATTGTCAAGGTCTCAGCATGACTGAAAATTATGAGAGTTTTTGACGAGAGTTTATGTGTGCAAAGTCGAGAATTTTAGCATGACGTACTAAACTACTAAAGCCTCAATTCTTTGTTTGTTTTTTATAAATTGGCATTAAATTGACCAGTTTTTCTCTATTTAATTATAAATCAGCATGAAGATAAAAAACTTTGGCATGCTTGATGATAAACCTCTTGCGTGCAGGTGCCACAACCTCCACTAAGGGTTCTTGGCACAACATCGCAACGTATAAAGTAGCTGTTTTTCTAAAATAGCTAGTACGCCAAGTCAGTCATTTCTACTACATTTGTAGTATGATTGCTTTCAGCACACCAACACCAACAATAAATACACCAACAAATCTAACAGCAATTCTAAGGCAGCATATTGGCACATGAACTTTTTGCTCCAAAACTTTTCAGCCTGTTTTTACTGATGATTTCTTGCAAATGGTATTTCAGAACCATGTAAAACAACCCTTTCGTTTATTTTCACTTGAATTTAAAAAAGTAAAGTATGAGGCGAAGAGCACATCATTTATCACAATACCAAACTAAGTTAAAAAGATTAAAAATAACTTGTATTTGCTAAGGTTGGGTACTTGGGTCTCGCCTACCTCCCAAGTCATTTTTGAATACGGCTTCCATTTTCGTTTCTTTTTGGATGGTTTGCGACGATGATGATGCTGTGCATGTTGATGATTATGTCCGCGTTTGCCACCATGGGGCTGCATTGGAGCATCGGGTTTGTCATCATTACTCTGCGGGACTTCCCGCTGCCCATTCCCGGCAAAACGCGTGTCTGTGCTCGAGGTGTCGCAGTCTCCATCAATGCCAGATGGATCCATGCGAATAACTTCGGTAGCCATTAGCCTTAGCGTACAAAATGAATGGTTTTGCAGGTACTTTGTGGATTCTACAATGTAGTCAGTGTTTGTAATTAGGTCAATCTAACTTGTTTTCCGCTACTCTCGTTCACACTAGCCTTCCAACATTTGCTGCAAAATCATTGTCGAATCGCTTCTTGTTGATAATGATATGCTCTAGTAATTTCGAAGTAGGACATGTGTGGTCGACTAACAAAGAAATCACAAATAAAAAATCAAAGTAACTTACCTTGAACAACTAACCGTAAAAGAAACTAAGCAAGATTAAGTTAACAATTTTAAAAAGTTCTTTCATGGAAACTCATGAATTTTGAACTTGTTTTAATTTTAAGACAAAACGTGAATGTACTCAAAACTTAATTTTAATCAAATGAAAATTTTTTCCTCTTTGCTTCTTGTCAACAAGTTTGCTGTTACAATAGGCTTACAACAATTTTATAGCTTGAAAACCACAAATTACTTGTAGCTTTAGTTGCGCTTAGTACTTACGGTATTTCTTGGCTTTTGAGCCCTTCTTGGTTACAACGCTGGGTTAACCAAGGAAAAATGCGACCCGGGTTCGATATGCAGTTGCGCTGTCTTGGTAGTGCCCTTGGCCAAGGAATTTGCGACGCTTATTCAGTGGTCCTGGTGAACAGTTTTAAATTCGGGCAATTCAATATAAAAAAATCAGAAGAGACAGAAAAAAAATGTGGAATCGGAACTTGAACAAACGCTACCTCGATAACCGGACCTCGAGCCAAGGGGACCATTGCAAAGACTTTCCTTAATGCGAGGATAAAAAATATTACACCATACCATTAATTTGTGCCGTTTTTATAGTCATGGTGAACTGGAATCTATTTTCATTTCTTGCATACCGGAACCATTTCAACAACGGCTTGTCACAACATGAAATTCATACTTCCACTTCCGTTTTGTTTCGCTACTGCGCCCTGCCTCAAGATCGGAAATTATTTTGTCTTGATTCTTCAAAAATGAAATCAAAGTTGTTCTTGAGATTTCACAATCTTTCGCAAATTTCGCCACTGTTGTACCATTTTTGCTTTTGAACTGACTAACAATGTCGTACTTTTTCCATAATGTGATAATGTGATAATCTTTTATTCGACATTCTTATGCTACACAATACGCTCTGCTTAAACTGACTACAGTCGCAACAACGTCCGAGTTTAAAACGCAATTCAGTGTAGAGCTAGTTTTGACTTATTGTGAGTTTTGACCTTACCTCGATGGTACAACAATTTGGAAAACATATACGTCAGAATTCAGATGTCAAAACTTAGCCAAGATAGTGCAACTTTTGGAAGTCATCAACCGAATGAACAGAAGAAAGATTTATGTGGTTAGAAAAAGGTTATGTAACCACATAAATAAGCGATGCATTCCATTTTCAATAAAAGAAAAACAACATAAAATAGAGAAGCGAAAAAGAGGAACGCGAAAAGTAACTTAAGAAATCAGAGAGGCGATTTATGCCAGAAAGAATCAATAATTTTGCGAATCTACAACATTAATTTTTATACAGTGAACCGAGTGTATTCAAGGCAAACGAGAATACCTCGATTATATTATTGGGCGACTGGAAGCTGTAAATAAAAGTGGTGTTCTATTTGCTGCTGTGGTGTTCATTTCTTTGCAGGCAATCTAATCGATAAGTAGGCTAAGTGTGCGCTAAATTGCATTTACATATTGATATAAAACGGAGTAGTCACATTCCTTGGGGAGAAGAGAGACACTCATCAGCCGACTAAGACGATAGCCAAACCAAAACAGCTGTCCTGTCCAATATGCAAATTTGTGGACACTGCTGAAGTCGTAATAAGTCATAGTGACATCATAATTACGTCAGATATGATTAGGCAACCTAAACCGTCATATGATAACGTCATAAAGTGGTCAGAGAAAAGTGAAAAGAGTGAAAAGAATAACTACAACTGTCACTATAAACGAACAAAATGCTCTGGGGCAGGGGGTCCGTGAGTGCAATGGAAATTGGCAGAATTAGATAACAATAGCCTATTCAATTATTTTCACGTGGTAATCGTAGTTTTGCAAAATTATTGGTTAGTTCGGGTCAGTCTTAAAATTTAGGGGTTCTTAAGCTTGATAAAATAATTTTTAGAAAGGGGTCCGTGACTAAAAAAAGGTTGGGAACCACTGCTCTGGGGGATCAGAAAAGAGGTCGATATAGGCGAGCTAGAAATGAATGTATGTAAAAGATAGGAATTTCGCCGGGACCAACGAAAAAGTGTCGATATAGGCGAATTCTACTGTATGTAGCGTTGCTATAATTGAAATTAGTCCATTGACCACAGTCATTTGTGCAAAACCACCGGTATCGACTAGTACACAAGCAATTAAAATCATCCTAGTGGTCCAAGCGAACCAGTATATTATTTTAGTAGGAGACATCCCTATTTTTCATGAATTCTTGTTAACCTAACTTAAATGTTATAACATAGTAACCTAAATGGTAAATCTAACCTAAATCTTCCTTTCAATCTAAATTGAACTTCAACATCACTTAAACGCTAATTAGCTTAAACCAACTTTTTACGTTCCCGTCCCATTCTCCTAACATAACCTCCTATCTTTAACTATGAGCTGGTGTGACCTACTTACAATGAGAACCAGTAGTCACTCTATTCGGAAAATTTAAAAGACTACGTAGTGTTTGTAATAAAATTCTCTCTAATGAAAGCAGGAAATGAACGTTACGCTTGTGCAGAATCTTTCGGGATTATTTTGATGTAGGCTAAACATGGCTACGTGTTCTCGTTGTGAACTTGCTAGGCTATAAGCTATTCATGGAAAAGTCAGAACTTAAACCACTCAGACAAACCTTTTTAAGACAATAGATATATAGTGGTTAAACTAGCCTACTTGACACATCGTATAGCTTATTGATGTACTTGAAAGAGTGAACTTTTCATTTTATGACATTGAGCATGCCTCAGATAGCCTTACTGGGATGAATGACTGGACAGCTGGATGAGATTTTTTTTCCCATTTATTACCAAATAATGATAGACTGCTGACTGTCAAGCGGCCATTTTGGTTTAGGGCTCTAATGCAAAAATTGCACAAACACAAATATTAGACCCCTAACTACTTTACTCAAATAAACGAATTGTGACATCATTTAGTTGTCTTGTTGTGTATTTCTGCACAAGACTCCCAATTTTGTTCATACATTTATTTTGACATCTTTTCACCACAAATTTTGTTCATCAATCATTTGTATAGTTTATAGGCTACCATACATTAATTTATTTTTAAATAAAAGGGAAACCTGAGTGGACTCACGTTCAATTGTTTTGCTAAGCGCAGGTTTTCCACTCAGTCTATACTTCAACAGCACACATTCAAAATTCTTCTGTGTGAATGCCATCTTTTTTACCACACTGTCTATAATGGGAGGTGTGGCACACACACGCATGAAATTCGTCAATGTGCATGCCAAATTTTTGCACGTTCACATCGATTTAAAAAAAACATACCAATTTTCCAATTTAATATAAATATACAAAGAATCGATTCTTCTGTGCATGCCGTTACACTAAATATTTGTATCTTTGCACACACGATTTTTCGTTGAATAATTGCTATACTTCCAATCCGTTTTGTCACTTATTGGCTTAGGATATCCATTGATGCATTGCAGAATATCTGTTTTCTATAATTGTATGTCTTAGGTTGTACTTGCCCAGTGCAGCAGACATATCTGACCCTTCATTAATTTGTAATCAGGCAGTGTTCTGACTCACTAACCAAGGTTTACTGATTCTTGCTGCATAAATTATACTACTCATCGAAGGTATTTGTTGGTTTGCCATTCCACACTAAGGCATCAAAATAAAAATCCACGTCATTAATGTGAAACATCAAAGTGTAATTACTGAAAAACTTGCATACTCCATCTAGCATTTCATGCTTAGTTACTCTACATAAAACTATACACTGACTATGTTGTTTCAAATATTAATTCTCTCAACTAGCATCTTCCGTTTTAGTGATGGTAGAGTATTATTGTCCTCTCAATAAAACTTCAGTAAAGCTGTTGGTAAATTTTAATGCGTTTGTGCACATGTGACTCGTCGGTATGCGCACAAATTTACATGTAATATAATTATATACTAACAAAATAAGTTTGGCAGTTTGAATGCCAAATTACAACCATCGATTTGATGCATTTTATTCAACTGCTGTGTTTTTTTGTGACTGATACTCTTGTCTTACAGTTTTCATTCCATTTATAAGCAATGTTGTAAAACTTACTGATTGACTGCATATTTTAAGCACATATAGTAATCGTCATGGCGGAACTCCAAATGCTTCTTGAACAAGAAATTCCTGGTGGAAGGAAGGCATTAATTGACAGTCACAATAATTTACAGAAGGTTGCGTCATACTGTGCACAACATTACATTGATGTAAGATAGTTCATTTGTAACATTGATCAGAAGCAGCAAAACTTCCATGGAAAATATTACTACATATTATAATAATTTAAACAAAGCTATATACATGTCATTCAAGCCTTGATTTGCTGATATTTTGCTTCAAAAGATGTGGAGATATATACTACTATCATAATTATATAATCATTGACTTAGAAATATGAAATTAAAATTTCAGAGAGTGTTCTTTGTTTTGTGTGCGTCTGTCCTTGCTGCTTCACTGCTTAGAATTTCACAAACTTTCCATGTTTATCACATGAAAATTTGCAGGAACCAAATAAAAAAAATGCACTGGAAGAAACTAAAAACTTCACCACTCAATCCCTTGCTTCAGTTGCATATCAGATTAATACATTAGCAAGCAACATGTTACAAATGTTAGATATTCAGACAACACAGCTAGCCAGCATGGATTCAGCAATTAATAACATTGCACAGGTAACTTTTAAGCTTGAATTTTTTATGTTTTCGGTGGGTGCTGCTGTGCAAAAGTTAATTCAGAATTTCTTGTTTCATTTCATTAGGAATTTCTTGTTTCAATAGTTAAAATGTATAGCTGGTTTAAAAAACGAAAATCATGAAAACTTCTGCTGTTTTATGGTATTCTGTGTTACTTTTGCAGACTGTTGATATCCACAAAGAAAAGGTTGCTCGTCGAGAAATTGGTTTACTCACCACCAACAAAATTATCACAAGATCACATCAGATTGTTGCACCAAGTACCCCAGACAGGTCATTTTTGATGTTATTCTGGTTTAATGCTGGTTACCTAAACTTATATAATATTCACGTTTGTAACTAACTGGCTGTAAAACATTTGTTTGTAATTGCCAGGACATTATGGTTTTATACATTTACGATAGCTGAACAATATTGTGCAACTATATTTCTTATTTAAGACATTTCATTACTGAAAATTCAGTTCAACTTTCTGGAAAAAATACAATTTAAACATGTATTTCACCCGCAGCTTGGAAGATGTGATTAATGTACTGGTGTTTAAAATGAGGTCTTTATTCCAGAAAATTACTTTGGAATAATAAATTTTAACACAATTTCAATAATAATTATCCTGTGATTAATTGCCTAAAAACTTAATCTCTGTTTAAATTACTACAGGGCAGTGAAATATGTGAGAAAACCAATTGATTACACAGAACTGGATGACGTTGGTCATGGTGTGAAACTAAATGCTCAGCCCAACACAGGCACAGCCAGAAGACCATCAGCGGCCAAGAAATCCCCCACATCATCTGTTGATGGGTAGATGCATATTTTCAATTATTTATTCATAAGAAAACATCTTGCTTGTAACTTAATAGGCCCTATTTTCTAGCTGCAGCATAGTACTTGTATTGTATGTCAAAGCTAGTCCAAAGGAACAACTTTTTTATTTTAATTACAGCGGTTCAAAGCGCGATAGCTTAAAGAGTAATGTGAGCGTTAACTATGGAACTCTTCGTGCTGTTAAAGGTCCAACAGTACCACAAGATTACAACCAGAGTATGTATATTTCTATCGGAGTGTTATTATTTCCTGGTGTGGCGTTTTGATAATTTCTTTGTGGATTTTGTAATTGAATTTGACTACTATTGAACTCACATATGTTGACATTGTTGGATTTGTGTTTTTTCTTTCTAATGCACTTATTTTAATATAATTATATCCAACATTCCTATTACTGGTTTTAACAGAATTAATTCATGGTGTGCATACTTTACTTAGCTAATTATTTAAATTTCCTGGTTGGTAACATTTTACATGGAAATATTACCCTGACTTATAATTAAAAGCTTTACAGATTTTTTATACATTTTCATTTATATTTATACATTTCTTGAAATTGTGCAAAAATATGTCATGTTGTTATTCCTGTTTTTATGTATCAACCTAAACGATGTGTTTTTGGTTGAGATGGATTTAACTGGAGTTAACTTGATAGTGCTCTGACCACTTAAGATACCTCCTGCTTGCATGTATCGGTACCTAACATACAGTACTTCCTTGTTTGCCATGTAATGCTAAATATAAAAACATCTATTCCATACTAATCATGGTGATTTTAAAATGTTAATTTTTTGTGATTATTCAGCCGCAATATTGCTTTATTTTGCTAACAATACCTACCTACTTTGAAATTTGTTTTTGGCATGCTGCATGTGATCTTTTAGGTCGGCGGTTGCCTCCTATGTTTCGAACTCGAACAAATTCAAATAGTAGTTCGGGATCAGGTACTGCTAGCCAGAACTCAAGTCTTGGCTATATACCTGGAATAGGTAAGCTAATTTGTTGTTTGTAGAAAAAAGGGAAATCGTGTTTAAAAGAATGTTGAGGTTGTATGTACAATACAGTAGATCCATAAATGCAATAATTTGACTGTTTGAGTGCACACTTCAAGTATATACAGTAGAACTTGCCTAGTTCGGTTTTGTATGTACTTTTTTACATTTTCATCGGTTGTAACAGAATTGTGTGCAATGTTTGTCTAGTTAGGCGTTTTGTCATGAACGATGCCTAAATGTGGGCATGTAAGTAATGTATGATATAAAACAATTACAATCATGAACACATTTTAATTGTGTGAATGTGCAAGTGTGTAGTAAATGCTTTTTGACTGTGAGAATGAGCATGTTCTTAAACAGTATACAGAATGCTTGGACCTATTTTTATTGTGTGTATTGTGCTTATTTGTGTGTTATTACCTGTTTGCATATTTTGGGAGTTCACCTAATTCGGCACTTATGAATTTCTCTAGAGGCGGCTAATTAGCCAAATCCAACTTTATTTTTAAGAAGGTTTTTGTATTTTTGGAGCTTGGCTTTAATGTTGCTTTTATTTAATACCCTGCATGACTTGAATGCAATCATTAACACATTTTGTAATGTCCTGTCAAAGGTGTCACACTGCAAATGTGTGCGATGCCATAAGCACTTAAATGTCTTTCAACGTTAATAGTGGTTGGTGTTATCTAAAATCTATCTTTCCATTTTAAAACTTAAGTAACTATCTTCTTTTTGAAAGTTTTAAAGTTGTTTTTGAAACTTGAAACAAACAAACACTCTTTATAATAGACGATTCAGTGCAATACTTTTACAAGGTTTATAATATAGGTTCTGCCCCACTTGGAGCTACATTAACTGCCCCACAAGCCCCAGTAAATGCTCCACCACCACCACCAACTGTACCATGTAAGTTTTCACTTAAACGTTTATCATAGTTAAGATGATAGAAAAGACCAACATGACAAAAAGTGATATATTCTGTTGTTCCAGTAGGTTTTTCTATCAACAACGACTGTAACAGGAATGTCTGAAAAAATTCTTGTTTATAGCTTCTCCACCAAATCAGTCTATGCCTCCTCCTCCCTCTATGATGTCACCTCAAATGGCTCCTCCACCCCCACCACCGCCTCCTGTTGTTGCACCTGTCCCGTCAGCATCCACAGACTCTAGTGGAGGTTACAGCACCCCCAACCTTGGTTTTGATGGAAGGTATGTTGTGGTGTTACGCTTGTTAGAATTGTGATCTTTGGTTAAAAAATGGCGTGATGAAAGTTATTTGATTGCATACTGTAATATTTGTTCAAAGATCCAATCCAAGATAGATAAAGTATTTAAGTTTGCAATCATTCTGGCCAAACATTAACCAATGTTTTAATAAATATGAATGCATTTTTATAATACAGTGCTTTCATTATGCTGTTAAATAAAAGTATTTGTGGCTATTATCGTACAACAATTTCTGCTTTTAAATAAATAATTCCTGCTGTCTGCTACCAAAAAGTATTGAATGTTAGTGCACATTCTACTCAAAAATCCAAAACTAAAGCAGTAACCATATTTAAAACTATGCTTTCACAGGCCACCAGCTGTTGGAGGAACAGCTGAAACATATGCTTCTACATCAGGTAAAATATACACTGGCCATTCAATCGCAGCATATGTCATTGTACTATCAGATATTTAATGTGGACTATATTTAATATAGATATTGCATTAAATTAGGTACAGATTTGTGCCTGCCAGGCATGAATACCATAATGGTTAATATCTATGTGCAGTGGTATCATATCATCAAATGGCATTATTGTCCTGTCCAAATATTTTTATCGATGTAAACATCGCATGGTAGAATATTTCATTTGGATTAACCAGCATGCATTTGTTATTACTGAGTTGACCTAATATGTTTTTTGTTTCTGTTTTACAAAAATCTAATCATTTATTTACAAAACCCAAGTAAACCTACTTGAATAACAAAACAACTTCATAATATTAACAATCAACGTTTTCTCGATGAATGCTACATCAGCCAGCCATTATTTTCTAAAAAGTAGCTCTATAAAAAGTTAGGTTACCACGTCGCCAACCACAAGCCTCATTTGCCAAGATTAACAAATTTATGTTGTGGAAGCTCATTAACTCAAACTCGTTCGTTAAATTACTTGAATTATGCAAAGTTGGTAAGACCGAAGGCATGCATGAGCATGTTGCAGGGACAGGTTTTAAGGTAACTGAAATCTTGCTTCAAGGAGATTTAAGTTAAAGAGCTTTCACTGAACCTCCAGAAGTGTCCATGTAATATCTAAAGTCTTCTTCCCGATAGTCATGGACCTGCCACCTCCTCCTCCAAGCAACTTCATGACTTCGTCTCACCCTCCATATATGGGGGCTGTTGGACGGAATCCAAGCTTGCCTACAACAGGTTTTGCCGCCAGGGTTGCTGGCTCTGGTAAGATTTACACTAGTTGGGTTTAAGGATAGGATGACAAGGGCAGATACAGAGATTGATGTAAATCTAAATCTCGAAATAAACTGGCGGAAACTCAAGAAATCTAGTAACCCTTTACGTTTTCGTCTTCCAGATAATGATTTTATTATTTTGCTATGATGGTTTTAAATGGAATACTGTTATTTTATTTTTTTGCTAAATGATTTTTTTGTTCCTTCCTGAATGTGAACAGGTGTACAACTTTTATTATAAATTTACATACATGTATTATTACCACAAATTTATTTACATGTATTACATACTGCATGCTACTGCAAGTGTTTGGTAAAATAGCATGTTATTGTAGATGTTGTATATGTCTTAATCATCAGTAATTGAATGAAAGTCCACTGACGAGTTTTAAAAACCCCAATTATACTGATAGCAATTTTATTATTGCACACTTAAAAATTTTCTACATAAAAGAGGGAACATCAATTGCTCCCCCTCCCGTTGATGTCCTGCCTCCTCCTCCATCCATGGGAGGAGATTTTCCTCTTCCATACAATGGAGATGCTGCTCTGCGCTCCGACCCCGATTGGGCACCCAGTAATTATATCGAGAAAAGTGAGTGTCAACATTTCTAATAGTTTAGTACCGAATATGAATTACTAGAATAGCTATCAAAGTAATCATTTGCTAACATAATCAACTACAGTGGAACCCCAGTTAACGACCACCCCAAATAGCGAGACTTAAACATGGCCTGGAGTATCTCTTGTTATATTGGAATGTATTACACTCTGTTTTATAACTCGACCATTTGACAACGGCCCATTGATGGTCGAGTTATTGAGATTCTACTGTGCTGCTTAATTGGGACTTGAAACTACATTTTTAAGCATTTTATGCAGCGCTTCTGGCTAATTGCTTTGAATATAATAGAACACAACATTTATCATTTTCAACCCGTTTTATTTAAGTGGTTGTCATTTATGACTACTCGGCTGAAAACGCTGATGAGCTGAACCTCCGTGAAGATCAGGAGGTGTACGTCGTGAAGAAGAACGACGATGGATGGTATGAAGGGGTTCTAGATGGAGTTACGGGACTCTTCCCGGGGAACTACGCAGAACCTGTGACGTCTTGAGTTGTTTTCATCCTATAACAGCTTATATTAGATCACCTCATGATTAATCAACCACCAACTCATCCAAGTAATCCTGCATTAAACTAATCCCCAAAAACTCACTGAATCATATTAAAGTATTAGTGCTTGTCTTGTTTTAGCTTTGTAACTGCCTTAAACTTTTGTGTTCGCTGAATGTATTAGATTTTTTTCGTCACAGACAGGGTTTGATATCGCTTTGGGCAAATTGTACAAGCTAAATTACAGCAGATGAGCTTTTGCTTAAAACTCAAGCATGTGACTTTTTTATTAAACTTATTATTACAAACTCAGTTTAATTGTATCAGTTGCCCTGTCCCATTTTATAAGCGATTTTACCTGATTACTTCTTGCTTGCAGTTATGATTCTGTGTAACATAACTATTGCGACAAATGTCTTCCTTTCGTTTTGCGAACCAGTTTCTGCTTTTCTTTGACTTAGCCCCCTACTGATACCTACTTTTCGCATCTTTTCTTGCGAGCGATCAGACAACTTGATTTTCGTCGCTGGCAAGGAATTGTAAGTGGAAGCATCAATCTTCAACCTAACAGCTGTTCATTGGCTCCAGACAATTTACAAATCAATTTCTTTTCATCAAGCGTTTGTTATTATCACGTTACATTTCGATTCGCTTATTTCATATTTAACAACCTTACTCATTGCATTTGTATAATATAACGCATACAATCAGCTGGTACATAGGTGTGAAAGTTTTTTCAGCAAAATGATGCTGAAATGTTGTCTCGTTTCTTAATGGCTTGTAAATTTTTAAAACCGTTATTGGTAGCGTACAGTTGTTTTTTTCATAACCATCGTCGATGCACCACTCGTATGTTCATGTTCTACTCTTATCTTTGTAATATCCAAAATGTTATGTTATTACTTACTAATCATACTTACTTAGTTCAATAAACAAACAGTTATTCATATTTTAATGAAATTTTGTTTAACAGTGAATAATTTTAACTTATTAAACGAGAATCGTGCTTTTTCCCTCTCTAAATGTGTGTCTGTGTTAAGGTAATTTGTGTTTGGTTGTTTCAAGTAGCGCGCCGACGTATTTTCAACCCTATCGTTTTTATGAATGCGTTTTGTTGCTTGGAGCTTATGCTGGTGCGTTGTGTAAATATATATTGTGAATATAAAGAATGGTATATGGACAATTTTACCATCATGTATTGTAAACATTTGTTGATGAAATTCTCGCCGCTTAATTTCGAGACAGAAAGGATTTCTTTGAATAAGGTTTCAATTTGCCATGCAGCTGCTTACAAATCTCTCATCTACATAGAAACAGGATCGCGACCGATCGATGGCTTTCTCGTTTTGCATCACGTGGCAAAAAGTGTATATAAGTACTTCGTCAAAAATTTTCCATCATTTGGTTTAAGAGTCACCTACAAAAGGGATTAGGGATTCTACTTGGTGTTGAAAATTACATCACTTATTTAATCTGGAAAATGGTGAGACGGCTTTTAAAGTATTTTGCAAAAACGCTTATCCAAGTATAACTTGCTAGGCTACAAGCACATATCCAAGGCTTTATAGTGACCTCAGAGCTAGATAATTTTAATCGAAAGGTTTTGGCGAAAAGTTGAACATTAATTATATCTTTCTTTACAGGTTGACCTTACCGACCAACAATTGGATGGTAAGTGATTTTATTTTCAAAGTAAATTATTTTGCCACCAGTTTGAGATAAGCAGCTTGGTTCGGGAAAAAATCATTGTATTGTGTTGTATTTTCTT
This sequence comes from Clavelina lepadiformis, assembly GCF_947623445.1. NCBI lineage: Eukaryota > Metazoa > Chordata > Ascidiacea > Aplousobranchia > Clavelinidae > Clavelina > Clavelina lepadiformis. The sequence goes on along the minus strand of NC_135246.1, from coordinate 12,047,755 downwards.
AATAATTATTAGGTAGAGGTTCGAATTAGTGTAAGGATAGATAAACTTTACACTGTGGTTAACATTTAGCTATGATCAGGTTACGTTAACATTTAAGAAAGAAAACACTTAGAATGTAGGCTACAAGTTTTTTCAGTGTATCAGAGGCTTTTATTTTTCAAATGCAAGCAATGGCTCCTACACAGAAAGTCATTATAAATCATGCTACCATTTTATCAAATGTATTACTTCAGCATAGTTTCTAAATTTTGTTTATTAGCTATTAAAGAAGCTTTCGAAATTTTCACAAAAACGACTGATTTCAAAATTTGCTACAACCAAGTATCGGACCTTCTTCGTGCTCTAAACATGAATCCGGCGGAAGAAGTTATTGGAAAGCTCCTCCTGCGTCCATCAAAGCAAGGTTTATTTAAAACAATTTTTACTTTATTTTGCCAACATTGAAGCGATTAACAACTCATTTTGTGGCGCAGAAATGTCAACAAAGATGTTGAGCTACGAAGAATTTCTCCCGATTTATGTCGCTGCCTTGAACAATATTGTGCCAGGAACCTATGATGACCTTCTTGAGGGCATCAGAGTCTTCGACAAGGAAGGAAATGGAACTGTAATGGGAGCTGAAGTTAGACATGTTCTTCGAACTCTTGGTTGGTTGCGATCTTTCACTTGATAAGCAGATGATGGAAAATATAAGTTTATAATACTTTTGAATATTTTTCCCAGGAGAAAAAATGAACATCGAAGATATCAATTCAGTTATGGACGGAAAAGAAGACATCAATGGTGCACTTAATATTGAAAGTAAGTAATTATATGTCGATAAAATAATGATAAACTTGGGAGCACACACAATGTGTAGATTAAAATTTCTCCAAATAAATTTCCTTGTTACCCCTACAGAAAATATAATTTGATATTTGTGATAAAGTAAAACTTAAGTAATTTAACCTTTTATTATACAAATAAGTGGTTGCAACGAGTGCTACAAAAGTAGGTATCAACATTTCTTGTACACAACACAGCATTTGTTCGTCATCGAGGCAAGATACAGTACAGAATTGAAACTGTTGATTTTGGGAATTTAAATATACATAACATGGTACAATAAAACTATTACGAAAAAAGGATAGTTAAATAAGTAAATCGACTATCAGTGTGGAAGAAACTAGACAACAACCAACAAACGGGAAATAAAGATAGCCTAATGTTAGGCTCACTCTACAGCATTGTTGAAAGTATAACAAGTGACGAATTGAAAGTAAACAATGGAGGTGTCAAAGCGACAAACTGCGCTATAATTAATAGAAGTGACAAGGTAATATATTATGAGTAAAACCTTCGTTGTTTTCTTTTTGATTAATGAAATATTTTCACCTGTTTTTGTGGTGCTCGATCTCTGCAACCATTTGGTAGGCCTATATGTAACATGGAGCTCAACCGTACCAAAGTCATATTACTTTTCATAAACATGGAAATTTATTTTAATGTTATAATATAGGTTTCTGCAAGTATCTCGTCACGGGAATATCGGAATGAAGACAAACAGTGGAAATTTATTGTTTGTTGTTTAGACCTACGGTGTTGGCAGGGGCGTAATGTTGACTAAAAATATTTTGCTGTATTCAAGCTCGCATAATGTACAATTTGTTTGTTTAAATCGAAGCCATTTTCATTAAATGATCAACTTTATATAATAAAATTATTAATAATTTAAGCTTGATTGTTTTTTAAATCCTGTACAATACGCACGTCTTTCATGATTATATATAGCCTAAAGTTGGCCTATAACTTATAGGCTATGTTTTTGGTCGCCGGAATTGTTTGCGCGCATTCCAAATAAAAGGTTGAATTAAAGTGGTTTTCAATTTTAATTGCACTTGAATAAAATTATATACACACGAATACTGCACTTTGCAGCCAAATCAATCAAATTGCCTTTTAGCACCTTATTATAACTTAGGTGTTATAGGCCATAGTAGCCCAAACTTTTTTCACAGAGGGCCATGTGCTAAAAAGTTACCAAGTGTCCGGGCCACTCACTATATGTGAAGATCACTGCTTTGCCCACAACGCAATAAAATGGCAAAGACCATTAGCAAAGATATTGGCGGCAAAATTCATTTTCTAACTAAAAATGTTAAATAGTAGGCTGAGAAAAATATCGCCCAAAGCAATAAAAAATCACAAATGTAGCGACTCGCTTGCCCCTACAAGTCTAACAGGTACCACAAATGCAAAGTTTACGCCACCCGGCGCTATATAAAAAAAAAATCCTTGGAAGAATTAATCTAATGATTTCATTGCAAAATGGGCGGGTAAAGGTTGGAAATATTTCAACGTTCTTCGTGGGCGCAGTGATGCGATGACGTCATATAAATGCGTGTCAGTCATTCTGGTTCTCACTATATTTTGATTAAGACTTATAGAACAATGAAGATTTTTGCTTTATGAAACGTTCTTTTGGTTCTGCCATACTTGATGTAACACATAACAGCACTTAACAGTAAACTGCAGTGTATCGGCACCACAGCGTCTGGTGATAGGTGGGACCATAAGAAATTACATTAATGTGTAGTTCTAGCTAGTGATAAATAATTTTTGAATAAATACGCACTACCTGCTCAATAACGTACCGTAACTTAGGTCACCTTACAATTAACGAATGCAAGTTAATAATTACCGCTAAATGCTTGGAAAAATAACTTCCATCTGAATAGTTTGAAGCTCCACAGTTTTATGTAAGCCATATTGAAATTAAGTTTGTTACACTTAAACTGCATACGTTTGTTTCGTGTGAGCTCGATGTTGGTCGCGGACCAATAATAAACAGGTGCCGGGGGGTAGTTTGGACCCCCTGTTATAGGTCTAAAAGTTATGATTTTACAGTCACCTTTATAATAAGTTATAGATTTTAGATGTGAAAATTGTTATTGGAAAGAGTCATTCTTTAAACGTATGTGGCACTGGCAGGTCGGTGTGGACAAACACAAGCTAGTGTAAGTCCTTACAAGCAAGTCACAACATGTCACAGAAAAAATATACGTTTGATATTTCCCCATCCTTGTTTGCTAACATAATTTAAACGTTAAGACATACTATAGAAACTTATATAATCAATTTAAGTCTAATTTCAAATTAAACTCAAATTACTTAAGGCAAATTTTTGTAAATAAAATACAGTACAGTAAGACCTAAGCTATACCTTTCTCCCAACTTATTACCGCCTATATTCTTAAGAATAGCTTTGCGTTTTTCTGGTTGTACTCTTTATACATAAGATAAAGCTACAATAGTGATGCATTGCGTGATACTTTCCTAATAAAACGTTTTCATTCTATTATGCTAGGTTATTTACAGACTCTTTTTGCTGCATTTACGAAGAAATTAATATTTTGAACGTAAGTCCAACAGGCTACTATAGTCTTTATTAGAAAAGGTCACCCATCGTAGCTCATGCTTCCTAATCTTCTGTTGACCTGATTTATGCAAGTTTGAAATCTAATTAAGTTTTCCTTACACGATCTGCTATCCAAAGCAGAAAGTCAGCAATATTGTACGTATCAATACCAGGACTGGATTTCGTGAAAAGGACGTTACGTGCATTAACTTGAACAATTTAATATATAGTTTATTGTTCATGCAACAAATGTAAAGAAAACGGTAAAGAAAGCATTTTTTACATTCTATTAGTTGGATTAGTCACTCGTTTTTCAAAAGTTGGCGAATATTGATCGTTCTTTGAAAACGTTTTGGGTAAAATTGCTTAGTTTTTGACTGTTGGCGAAATTATCAATCTTCATCAGTGTAATGAAATTACTGGTTACCAGAAAATGTTGCTCTAGCGCAAACTGTAAAATGCTCCATTCGAGAGTGACCGCTGTAGCACCGGATGGGTTTCACAAGACACAAGCCAGTTGTAAAACTTAAAATAGGCTGGCTATATGCGGCGTTTTACTGCTCTGCTTTAGACGTCATGTCCAGGCTTTCTTAATAACCCAAAATATATCACATTCCAAATTTTTCTGAAATGAGTAAGAATGCGATTGTTAGTCAAGCCAGTCTCACAGCCTACACTAGGCAGAAAACGACTCGGATATCTAGCTTTACCTCGCGGCCATCTTAACGTCAAAAGTTTTAAAAATTTATTACAACTTATCATTCTCTAAATATTTCACCAAGTTTAACTATATTTTTTTGTAGCCATAGGTGGCTGTTTTTGTTGACTCAGTAAGGTAAGGTTGCGTATTCTTCTCTGTCAGCACAGAAACCAAACACAGTTAAAAGCAAATTCCAACTTGTATTTCCAGCAATACGGTAAGGAAATTGTCGAACGTAAACCAATTGGTTGTGAATGTCTAAACTCCTTAATTGACGCGCACGTTTAAATAGCAAAAAGCAGACAAGTAATCAATACAACAATGCAGCAATTACGCGTTAATTAATGAAAACACGTGCGGTAATTTCAGCACAAATGCGTAACTTTAAGGAGCATAACGAAGTGACACTAAAATGCAAGAAAACGTGGCGATCCCGCCGCATTTTAATTAACAACATTTTCAAATGAATTGCTAAAGAGAAAATAAATGAGTTACCACTTTTGAATACTATTCAATGCCATATGGATGTTTAAGAAAATCATCAATTTTATTCTGAAAAGTTTACAACTTCATCATCTTCTTCAAAGCCCCATTTTCTCGATCCAAGGGTCGGCAACCATTCAATACCAAAGTCTACATTTTTGTGCATGTTAGATCAGCTGAGCTGTATATTCTTTAAGTAGGATCCCAGCAAGCAGCAACATACTAAGAACCATTATTTCAGGTGTATTTGAAAGGTTATACGTATATAGATAGAACATTAAATATCCATTTGGCCTGAATTTCGGCTGAACGCCGTGTGATTACCTTGTGTTTACAAAAATCAATATGTTTTTATTTGTAGCCCCATATATGAAAGTATATGCTGTTTAATTGAAAACTCTTTATGACTTATACACAGCATTATGGCGGTTTAACCTATAAATGTCAATTTTGCCCAGTTTTTTATCGGTTTCTCTTTGAGGCGCCGCAAAGTCCCAGCATCAAACTTCCGCTCAGTATTTAAGATCGATTGAAAGCATTTCAGCTGCTGAGCCTATCACCATCTCGTTAGAAGTGTCAATTAAAATAGTAAAATCGGTGCCGATCACCTCGGTCATGACCTTTGCTTAGCTTTCTCTGATAATAACGTGTGCGTGACGTCGTTAAAGAAGCGACGCATCAGTATAAAGCAAACCGCGATTATTTGGCAGTTGACCAATTCTGTAACCAGGACCTGGAAGAAGCACAAGCAAGAGTTGTTGGACGAAACTCGTCAGTCATTTGCAGATCTTCGATTACGACGATGGCAAGTTTTTTTTGGTTTGTTGAACTATTTCATTAAGTGGAAATATGATTCGTTGGAACTAATTTGTATTGCTTCGTATGGCTATATTTTTTGCTTCAGAACATTTTGTATTACAAGATGTGTATGTTCAAAAATCTTGGAGTAAAAGCGATATCATGCTAAGTTTTTACCTTTAATTCGAACAGGCAAACATCACCGAAGAACAAATGGAAGGTTAGAGTTAATATGAGTTAAGTTGCTATGAGTTTCTATACATGAGTGAACGATCAAAATGAGCTTCTACTTAAATCAGCAGTTTTTATTCAGTTTATTCGTCTATCTTTATTTTGCTTTCAGACATAAAGGAAGCTTTCGAAATTTTTACCAAGACTCCAGACATGGAAGTTGGGTATGACCAGGTTGGAGACATCTTGCGGGCCTTGAAGATGAACCCAGCTGAAGAGGATATTGTTAAAATACTCGGAAATCCATCAAAAGAAGGTTTGTATTCATATCACGGTCCAAAAACTACATTTATACCGCGATTATGTCCTGCTAGCAAAGCTCTCTAATCGTAACAGACATGGCAGTTAAATTGTTGAAATTGGAGGAGTTTATTCCTGTCTTCGATAAAGCTCTCACTGACGTTGTCTCTGGTACCTATGATGATCTTCTCGAAGGCGTCAGAATCTTTGACAAAGAAGGAAATGGAACTGTTATGGGAGCTGAACTCAGACACGTTCTACGAACTCTTGGTATATTTGAATTAAATTGGATGCAAATCAAACAAAAATGGGAAAATATTTGTTTAATTTGTGAACGTGAGAATTTTATGGTAAATATTTGAAGATAAGTTTGTGGTTTGTCGTCTCCCACAAACGATGAAGTATAAAGCAAAGACTAATAACTACTGATAACCTTTGTCACAAATCATATACAGGCGAAAAGATGACTATGAACGAAATTGGCGCAGTAATGGACGGAAAGGAAGACATGAACGGTCTCATTAACATTGAATGTGAGCGCTTTTCAAGGATGCTTGCTCAAACATTTGCTTGCGTGATAGTACAAAATCAGTAGGCCTAGCTATAAATAAATCTGATTGTAACTTGCAAGTACTGTAGTTCGATATTGTTGTTTTTTTGTATACGTCTATAAAATGATAAGCAAAAGGTATAAGTATAAAACGCTACTCAGTGTGTTGTTTACAGTATAATAAATGCTAAATCTACTTTTTAGGTTTCTGCAGATATCTCGTCGAAGATAAGTCCGAAGAAAAATAAGCACCCACTTCAAATATAATTTACTGTGTACTGTTTGAAAGCGAAAAAATTGATCACATTTAATAAATTGGACAATTACGGTGTTGCTTGTGTGCTCTCATGGTTTGATTAACCATTGCCTTGCTTTATCATGTTGACGAAAGTATAGGAAAAAGTTTTAAATAATCTAGTTTTTAGTCAAACCCTTCTGAAAAGAAAACTAGAACTGTTTATAATACTCTGCAACTTTCTTCATTAGCTATGTTGACAGCTGTTACCGTATTTCAAATGGTTGGATAACTACCAACTCTTTTCGTAATGCAATTTTACCAACTGTAGCTTTATGGGCTTATAACAAGAGAGGTTTCCTGAAAACAGTCTTGAGAATATAATAATTTATCAGATCTTGTAAGTTATAAGAAAAACGGGAGTTTATGTATTTTGAAATGGATCATAACAACTGAAAAGAGTTATACTATATAGATTATAGAGAAATGAAATTTTTTTCTTGTTGGCTATTTTGCTGTTTTAATCTAACTTATGTCAAATACATGATAGTTTTTTTGCAGAACTCATGTGCCTGGGAAAATAATGCTATTCAACGTTTCATTTATCACCGAAAGGCATTAAGCTTAATAACCACAAAAAGTTTTTTTATCCGTTTTATATACGCAAGAACTGAAGCTTCACATATTTCAGTGAAATTCTTATATGTTATATTATATAACGATTGGCAAACAACAAAACCAAAGTCTATAATGAATCTGAAAAACCAATTTAGAAAGTTAATGATATAATCGACAAAATAGCACTAAAAAGACGTGAGCTGGTTGAAAAGGGAAAACGTGCTTCGAGAGTATAAAAAGGTTCTCAAACTGAACAGATGTGATGACAGCTTTCATTCTGGCCTCTTCTCTTCAATGAGGTATTTGCAGAAAGCTGTCAGTTAAATGTAGGCGATGAGTTAATAAAAAAATATTTTTACACAGATTTAATCATTCATGAGAGTAATTCCTTAAATTTTTATGGCGTACCTTCAATGTTGAGGTTACCATTCATATCTTCAGAACCGTCCATAACATCGTTGACCTCATTAACTGACATTTTATCCCCTGTAATAAAAACGTTAGCATTGCGCTTTGATCACTAGGCCACTTGGACAACTTTTTAAGTTTTTCCCATACCCAGAGTTCGTAGTACGTGTCTGATTTCAGCTCCCATAACACATCCATTTCCTTCTTTGTCAAAGACTCGGATGCCTTCGAGAAGATCGTCGTAAGTTCCGACTTCGCACTCCTTTACAACTTTTTCGAAAATTGGAAGAAATTGCTCCTGCGTCAAAGTCTTGGATGACATTTCTAGAAAATAGTTTCTTTTTAGAAAAAGTTTTTCATGTTATTGCTATCACACAAAACTGATCGCACCACATGTAGACTACATAAATTACCTTCTTTGGCTGGGTTACCAAGAACCTTCATGACGTCTTCTTCGGTTGGGTTAAACTTAAGGGCTCGAAGAACGTTGCCAACCTGATCATAGCAGATTTGCAATTCAGTAGTTTTAGAGAAAATTTCGAAAGCTTCCTTGATGTCTGTAATAATTATCGAGTTAACTAAGAAACGGGCTAGGCTACTACAAAGAACTTGAAACAACTCAAAGAAATTACACTTGACTTACCTTCAACCTGGTTTTCGGTAAGATCAGCCTGTAAAGCAAAATAAAATAGCTATTTAAAAAGTAAAAGAGGTTTTTCTGCCTGCGCGCAATTTTTTTAACTGAATTACTCAACAATCAAAAAGCTTAACCTACCATTGTTTTTCTTATGACGATACTCTGCTCTTTAAAAAGATGAGATTAGTTAGATTAAATAGTTTGTCGAAACTGATGGTCGGTTACCCAATAACTATTACTTATATATGGTAAAAATTCTTTCAGTGATTATCACCTAACGCAACTGAATAAACAAGCGATTGAAGTAATGTTTTAAATTAAGTGAAGGTGTTGACGTATGCAAAGCCTCCAGGCTGTTTTCTGGTAAGTTAAACAACAGCATTGGAGTTGTTTATTGGTGTTTGAAATCTGATAATCGTCGATTTTAGATGCATATTTCAACACCTTTAGGTGTTACAATCATAATTTATCTGTCAATGTCATGTAAGGCCTCGTCTAAAATTCTAGATGCTATTTGAAGGAATATTTATTGGATTGACGGCATGCATGCAAGACGCAATACAACACTCCATAGTCCCGCTCTGATAATTGTCATTCATACATTAATTATCAGCTATGTTACAGTCAATAACCTTCAAAATATAATTTAAATAATTAATAAATCTAACAAATAGACTATCAGTTATTGGCTTGAAACAAAACGACAACAAAGGTTTGTTTGCTTTATAAAACACTTGACAGTTTGATTTATTGCTATAGCAATGTAATTAAATTATTCTTAAATTTCTAGAATATAACAGCAAAACATCTTACAATACACAACACTATTACTATGACCTTCGTTAACAGAAGCAGGTTGTTGTTTCAGATAAGTATCATGAACTTTCATGAATAATTAATTATCATGAACACTCAACAAAACATTTTTCTCCTGATTTCTATTAAAGTTAGTGAGAAAGCTACCGCAGTGTGCGCTAAAAAGCTATTCTCTGCAGTAGTATTTCTCTGAGGAGTTGGGCGGGTCTTTTTTCTGGTTGTTTTGTTTGATGTGTTTTAGTCTTTGCTTCAGTCCTCTTCCACTTAACTGGTGGTGGATGTTGCTCGCTCTGTGTCAACGATTAGAGCCGTTGGATGTTTGAAAAATTATAAGCTCTGTCTTTAAAGCAGCATAGGCCATATGATTACGCTTAAACTTTTAGAGCACATTTTCTTGATTTATTCTTTGCTTTAGTGACTGTGACAGCCTTGGTAATTTATTAGCTTAGCTTTCCATTATAGTTGAGATATTTAGGTTTAGTGCAGAAATACACAATCACTGGATGCGTTTGTAGGATCTCTCGTCTTTTACTTTTGCACTCAATATCAGCATCAAGTATTACGGAATTATTACGTCATACTTGCTTTTCTATTACCTTATAACGCTTTCCCATTCAAGTTTCAATTCGGAGTACAAAAGGATAAGAGACCTCATTTGCTTACTAGACCCAAACTACTCAAATTGTGACGTCATGTGGTTGTGCATTTCTGCACTAGACCCAGATATTTTTTAGTTTATCATTTGTCATGTGAGGATTTTTTTGCCGTGTTTGAAGTTATGTTGCTGTTTCTTAACTTTTAAACCTAACTTAAAACGTTTTAAATGGGCCTATGCTGTTAAAAAACTGAGCTAAGCTTTTAAAAAAGTTTACATTCAAAGATTGTTCACGGTTTCTTGTTAACCTAACTTAAATCTTACAATATAGTAACCTAAGCCTAATCTAAATCTTCCTACTAATCTAAGTTTAATTTCCATTAAAACCTGAGTTAGTTAAAATACCCATACCCCATTGTACGCAAAAGTTCGGCAGTTTTTGTTGAAAACATGTATGCAAAGCTTTGAATTCTGGTGTGGTGGCATGCACATTGATGAACCTTAAATAAGCAGGTGCCACACTTTCCACTATGGTGAATAACTCAATAAAATAATTACATATACGTAGACAGAAAAAGAGCTGCACAAAGAATATGGAGATTGTATGGTTAATTTCCTAATCTTGAGTCTTTTGATATTGAAAAGTCCCATAAAGTCTTACACAATATGTATTGTTTGCATGGCGATGACAGAAATTTATTGTGAATTTGAGTTAGAACATTTTTATAGATAGTTTCACAAAATAATCAAAATGTGAAACTATACTAAGTTGTTCACATAACAGTTTAGGCCATATTTTGTATGGCTTGCACTTGCTATGAAATCAATGGTATGTTTTTGCAAAAAGAGTTTGAATGAATTACAAGTTAAAATCTAGTTACTTTGTTCTAGGAAATTGCTTAAAAGAAGATGCTTCCTTTTATTTCAAAAGAGTCATTTTGGTGCATTGGTTTTGTAAGCTTTGCAGGTTGAGATGTTTTATAGATGATTTACCTATATATTACAATTTATCATTAGACAAATTTTTTAAGTGCAATCTCTTATAGTGTTTTTCAGTTATATTACAAATTGTTTTATTAATCACAGTTGGAATTCGCAGTTGGTATTTGCAGTTGGTATTCGCAGTTGGTATTGTAAGGAAAGTTTTATTGATACCTATCAGCTGACTTTTAAACTACAAGTTGGCTTATTGTGTGACTCTTTCTCTTTGTTAACTTGGACTAGGCGGTAGTCACTTTTTCTAATGAATAGACAATATACTATGTTAAAGATATGGATTAGAAACTCTTCTTGAAACTGTTGTAAATTCCTGCACACTCAATTTTTATAGCTGGGCCTTTTGTAAAAGACAGACAGTACTCTCTAGAAAGTTAAGAAACTGGTATGACACCCATTTAAAATTAAGGAATTTTTCTCATTTGTAATTTGATTGTAATTGTAATAAATACTCTGATAATGCTCATTGTAATCTGATTTTAATATTCTGTCATGCTGGTTTTAAATTCATATATGCATGAAATTGCACGATTTTGTTTTAAACTTTACAGCTATATTCAGTTTTGTCTTTCTTAAAAATTAACAAAAGTCAAATTACCCCTTTGTCTGTGAATGCAGAAAACATTTATTTTTTGACAAGTTTGTACAAAGGTACAATTAAACAAGTTACTAGACTAGCAGATTCAACTCGTAGTTTCTTATAGTAAAATAAGTGTCTTTTTGTGTGTGGTTGTACAGAATTCAACTACCACAGGGCTATAACTACTTATTGATGTAGATTTTTCTGTAGAATGTGGTTTACTTGCGATTAAATGTAGGAACAGAATATCGTCAAACATTTATTCCGGATGACATAATGTTTCATATTAGTTGTTTATGATATTGACATCATCAAATTTTTAGACCTGAAGATTTTCTTTCTTCTTCATTAAGGTTTTAAGGCCGATAGGTCCCACTTGTGTATTTGATTAAAACTGTGACATAGAATCCCATCACCACAATGGTAAGCATTATTATATTTAGTTCTAAAAAACAAAGATTTTCTTTGGTGATTAAATATCATATTCTGTTTAACATGCCACATGAAAATGTGGCTTGCGCACAAGTAAATATTAAAGCTCTGGGATATGCCATTCAAAGCTTACTAAAACTGAAATCTATTTTTATCATTTTGCAGAGTAACTTCTCTGATTCAGAACTTGCAGGTAATATACAAACGAAGAAAGATAAATATTTCATATGTTTGTATTTTTTTAAATTGTGATTTTGTTTATGTGGCTCTATGTAGTGCTTTTTAAATATGTTTTAAGGAACGAAACGGCGTCTTAAATTTATCCAACGCTCTCTCAAAATTTATACATTTATGTATTGACAGCAGAAAACTAGCAGTTAATCTTTAAAAGTAACCGTAACTAAAAATTTTTAACTGTCGCCAAACTCAAACCTTAAAAAACACTGCTCCTGGTAAGGTAATTTGAGCAAATTGCCTTAAACATCTAGTTTTCACGCATTGGTTTGTGTTGTGAAAACAGTTTTGTATGTTTTAAGACATTGGTGAATTATTTGATCCTGCACGTAAGAATACCGATGTTGTTGTACTTTCTTGGCGGTGTTGTCATCTCACTGCTAATACAGCGATACTTGTTAACGACAGGGAGCCCACTTTATCTCTATGACGTCATATCTCTCTAGCGTGTGTGTGCGTGTCGGAATTCGAGCTAGCAAACCATATTTGGTCTTGTCGTATCCAATGCGCAAGCGAATAGCCGCTGTAAATTCATCAGCAGTTTTTGAATTTTCGTACCATTTGCCATAATACTATTCTAGATTTCATTAGCATACTTACAACCCAACGTTTTCTTGAGGTGTTTTACTTGCAATAAAGTAGTTAATGTCTAGTTTGAAACTCTCGCTTGAAGGTAATACCGAGTTGAATGATTAACTAATGGATAGACTGCTTCTACTTCCCGCTTACGGTATTTACTTGTGCGTTCGTAAAACCTTTGTATATAATTGTCTTTATTGATGCTTTATTTTCTTTTTGTGTAATATAGCATTGGTAACAATTGGAACACTTGTGTCAAAGTTTACTTTTCCAAAAAAATACTCTTCGTTGCGTTAAGTAGCGTTTGTAGGCTTGTACGGTTTCGTGGTGTTAGAGCACATCTTTCTCCATGTAACTTACCTTAACACCGGATTCTCTTACCCTGGTAACTGGCACAGCTCATTTCACGTGTTTCCGTTACAAAGCTAGAAATATGCCAGACTACCAGAACGAATGACTGCATGAATGGCGTTTCACGAAGTCTTTGCACGTTCAATTGGTAGCGGTTGTGTAATGTGGGGCCTACTTCAAAATACAATTGCTTTATAGACTTCAAAGAAGCTTTCGAGCTCTTCGACAGAGGCACAGAAAAAATATTTTTTAACCAAGTGGGTAGCCTTATCCGGGCCCTTGGGGAAGATCCCACCAATGCCGATGTAAACAAAGTGTTAGGCAACCCGAAAAAAGAGGGTAATTATTGGCACCCAGCTTGACCTTCACCGCAGTATGCCTTGTATGTCATTCTACAAAGTCACCGACACCGGCCCAACGTGTAGTTTAAACGTTTTAACATCAAATAAGTGAATGCCGCCATTTTGTATCTACTAGTGTAAATATTTGCATGTTCAGTATTTTAACCATGTCGTTTGCTTTTTGCATTATCACTTAATCTGCTCTACTTTCTGCTCTTATCGAAACGTTTCCTTGCTTCACTTTATTTTCGCATTCTCGCGATCTTGCACCCGAAACAAATTTACTGACTTCTGCCTCGTTTTATCTGGCGTTCTATCTCCATTTCTTGCGCTATGAACCCCCCAAAAACCTACAGAATACAGAGATTGTTTTTCCCTCTTCGATAAGACCGGTGATGACAAAATCATGTACCACGAAGTTGGAGAATGCTTGCGGGCTTTCGGACAAAACCCAACCAACGCCGACGTTGCTAAGGTTTTAAATAACCCATCCCAAGAAGGTAACGCCCAATGGAGCAGTTCGTACGTTGTTTAGAGGTGGACCGAACGTAAAACGACCACTGTCATCATAATATGCCACATACCACTGCATGTTTAAGCGTTTGCGGCATTGTTAAACATAGTTACACATTGCACGCTTGTTCCCATATAGTCATATACTGTACTGTATGTGCGCACTTAAAAAAATGTTGAACTCCTTTTTATTAGCATAACATACAGGTTTTATCATTCGATCTGCATAAACAGAACTCAACACCAAGCAAGTCTCTTTCGAAGAATTCCTTCCCATGCTTGCTCAAATCAAGCGACAAGCTGTTCCGCCGAACATTGAAGACTTCATTGAAGGTCTTCGGGTATTCGACAAGGAAAACAACGGTACTGTCATGGGAGCTGAACTTCGACACGTCCTAGTTTCATTAGGTAAGCGTAAATATTGTTATTTCTAATATAATCTGGAAGTACGCTAACCGATAGATATACGGTAGCTTGGTGAAAGGCTGCTAACGTTTGTCGCATGATGTGAGCATGCGATGCGGGACCCGAAAACGTCTGAGACAAGGTTTGATTTCAAGAAAGTTTTTTTAATTTTCCTTCAGGTGAAAAACTGACTGAAGAAGAAGTTGAGCAACTGATGGTTGGACAAGAAGACACAAATGGATGCGTCAATTACGAAGGTAAGGCTGTTTTTTACCTTGACCAACTCCTACACTTTTGCATCTAAGCTTACGGTTAGTTCATAAGCGCAACTTAAAGTTTGACCTAATAAAATATTTGGCCTACTTCTTCTAGCTCTAATTAAGATGGTAATGGACGACAAGTAAAAAGGTATATATATACATACATACACACGTATGCTATGGTAAACCCAGCTGCACCTTGGCTCCTTGGTATGGTGTTTCAATTAACGATAGCAAGCAGTAATGCGGTGTGGTATATGCCTTGCAAACGACGTTGCCATGTGCGTAACTCGTCAGTAAACAAAATAACTTCCTTACTGTAATCTGAAACCTCTCCATGTTATCGATCTTGGCATATAAATGTTAAGAGACCCAAGTTGGTTTGAATTATACTTGAAGATCTGGCAATTGTACAGTAGGTTTGTTGGCCTTCCAGTACTATTTCATTTTCCTTAAACTTTTCTTCTTTTTGGTAGAATTCAGCAAGTACCTCATGGAGGGATAAACTCTTTTACTTTCCTTTCTGGTAATTTCAATTCTCACGCTTTACTTCACTCTGTCTTTTTCACGGTCATCACGTCTGCGTCATGAACTCTTTTCGTGTTAAAAAATTTTCAATGCTATTCAAGTTTAGCACGTAGTATCACGTCATCAAGTATTGAGACAAAAAGAAAATCCGTTCGCCGCTATCGTACAAATATCCACGTGACTTCCGCAATCACGCATGAAAGCAGTCAATATCTTTAAACAATTCATAATCTGTCTTGCAGCAGAGGTTTTGCCCGCACTAACCATCACCTTTTGCAATATTACAATGTCTGAAAGTATAATTTGCATAATACATCTGTGTGCCATGTCTTCACAAGCGTTTGAATATGTCTGTATTTTCTTGCATATGTTGTAGATTTAGTGAAAATGGTTTGTAGCGGCTGAAGATTTGGGACATTTCTTCCAAAGACCTTCCAGTAGTTTACAAATAGTATGTAGTAGAGACTTGCGTGCATAGTAGTGCATGGATTTGTGATTTCAAAGTTCCCGTGACGAATCTGTAGATTAATTTTAGTATTTGGCTAAAACCAATAATGACACCCCTGGGTATTGTGGATATGCCGCAGTGGTGGTATTCATGCCAGATCCCAATACAGTACAATGTTTGCAATTCGTTGAGGCGTGACTTTGCCTCCGTACGACGTGTGGAGTCTCAAATCGCTTGGTGGTTGTTATGATTTACTAACTGCTTGAGGGTGTAACAGAGGTGGTAATTTTGCCTTGCACGGTTTTACTGGGATGGTGTGAGCAATCACTTACTGCATGCATTTTTAATTAACCACTTTTTACCAAAAAGACGAGTTCTAACAGAAAGATGATGTAATTTAAGTTGAATCAATTGTGGTTAAATTGCTAGGCATTCCTGAATGGTAATGCTGAAAACTTCGATCTAATTTTACGGTTGCAATTAACTGTTACGACGTCTAAACACAGCTGTTTAACCATTCTACTGTACTTATGGTTTGCCTATGGGCTTTGCTGAACTGTAATTTGATGTCCTTTAAGCCGAGGCGACCTCAGGGCTTGAACTAACCTTGCTCTTATACTTTCAGCGTTTATTCAAGTTATCCTCAGCGGTTAGATGATTTTCGACTGGATTTGCAACACTGCAATGGAATAATTCTAGCAACATTTACCTTAAAATGATGTAATTTTTGATGGCGACTTTTCGCTGTTTAAACGGTGTTTCTGTGAAAAATTCCAGCACTTAAAGTACAGTATTTAGTCTTTGAAAAAGCGGTTGCATTTTAAATGGAATATTTTCCACAGTGTATATAGTGTGTATTCGGAAATACTTGAATGCTACAGAAGGTCTGTGAATGTGTGTCAACGTGCCAGCGTAACTTCTACTAGTCAACCTTAAATAAACTGGCTTATTTCAAACTCAATTGCTCCATAGCTATTTCCATGTAAAAGCACCCCTTGTAATCGCGAATTTAATGCTAATACACTTTGTAAGATTTACTTCTGTGTGCTCATTGCATCTTTGTCAGATTGAAGAAATGTACCGTCCACAAGTTTAGGAACACTCTACTAAGCTTTAGAAAATAATATTTTAACTCGCGCAGTTGAAAGTTAGATTGCTAAAAACGTTGCCCTTAATTGATTTTGTTGTCATAGCCGGTAAGGAACTTTCCCAAGCAAATACAATAATCACCCGCACCATCCATAATTAAGAACTTCGTTACCTACTATCAATACATGAGTGTCGAATCGAATACAAATAAAATAAAAATTTATTTGTTATATATTAGAAGTCATCATTAGTCGTTGTGTTGGTGAAATGCGAGTTTTATCTCAAAGTTTACGTAATATTTTACATACCGCACATGTTTCTGTTTGTAAGCAGAGGTGGGCGGTCGGCACTTTGAAAGCACCGTCGGTACCGGTACTACAAAAAAATGTACGGTTTCGGTATTCGGTTCTGTTTTAAAAAAGTAGTTCGGTACTATCTTGGTACCGGCACTTTTCGTGTAAAAGATGATGCAGCAAATGCAATATTTGCCCCCGGTAAAGGTTACTCCAGGTCAAAACATATGAGACGTTACTCGTTCGCAATTTTACTTCACATTTCTAGATTAAAAAAGATCAAAGGATGATACAATTGGTATTAAGGATTAATTAACATGTGTTTTTCAACACATACTTGTTAAAATTTTGACCTAATCACGCGAAAACTACCGAGTACTGGGACTGACTGAAATTTCTTGAAAAAGGTAATTCGGTACTTTTTTTCAAAAGTATCATCGGTACTGAAAAAGTATCGCGGTACTGCCCACATATGTTTATAAGTATACCTAATCTGATTTTTCAGAGTGAAGGTGGTTTGCAACTATAGCAGATCAAAAACAATAACTTCGAGTACTTGTTTTTGTGGCTTTATCAAATTTTCGATTACAAAATGAATATTTCGATCTTGTTATTAGCAAATGCACAATATTGAATAAGTTTATACCAATAAAAAACAAAAACAAAAGAAATCACAAATGTGCGCGCAGCTCACAAAGCTGTGGTTAAAGAACTAAGCATGCGTAAGTTGAACTAGTAAAATAAGAAAAAACGAAAAGATTATGTTATCATTGCGCTTAGCTAAGAAAGTCTTGAAACGCATAATAATAAAAAATTAATGCCAGTGCACAGTAACATATATAATAACACACTGTATGTAGCTAGAAAGACGTAAAAGCTTTCCGTGAAGATCACCGCTGTAATAGCAGCTAAAAATAATGATAATTTAATGAATCGAGAAAAACTATAAGCTCCTTGACAAATTCACCATCGCCTGCTCTGTTGAGATATCAAAGCAAATTTCTGAGAAAGCTTAGCAGAGCAAGTTAAAGAAGATTCCGTAAATTACCGATTTAGAATATCTAAACAATGGAAACATGATATCCGTACATATTCTAACTTGAAATTTATGGTGGTATGAGAGACAAAAATCATTTTTCTGCAAAATGCTTTTGTACTTCATGTATAAACGTATTGACTACGTATTTTTTTATATATACTTTGTTTTAAGACAAACTTGCTTTAGCACTACACTTCATCTTTCAACCAGATTCCATTCGTGGGTTAGGATATGAATTTTACGCTTACACTGGCGTTCAAGCAGTTGAAACCAAGAATGATCATTGTGTCTGGTTGAATTTCTTTTTAAAGCATAGTATTGTGGTGTGTATAACACTGGTATGGCCTCATTAGGTAAACACGGTATCCTCAGATTTTTTCGTGGTAGGCGATCCACATAGCCTAACCCGTGAAATATTACACACACTTGTAATTGATGATTACAAGAAAGTCAAGCCGCACCGGGTAGTTGTTTACCCTCACAAACCTCTTTGTTATATTCCTCACATAAAGGAAAAATGCTAATGAACAACATTTGCCATTGGTATAAGACTGTATCTGATGAACTATAGAGATGATCATGAATAGCTTTATCAGTCGATCGTAGTTCCGATTTCTTCCTCACAAATAGAACTTACTTCTTATCTACCCTGATGTCTGTTTAAGGGTGCAGGAACACCCGCGGTGGGTATTCTTAATTATGACGTCATAACTCCTCAGAGACGACAGCGTCTATTTAAAAAAACATATGCGCGAGCACTGTAGCAGCTGCAGGCTGAGCGTTCTTCTATATTATCTATAAGATTAGATAGCGGTTATCGGACACTGCTGATTTCATCGACAACTGCAGACGTTTCGTTAAGAAACGGATTCTTATCTTTTTAAAAGTTTTACCAGTAGACTATAATTCCTTTCAGTGAAAATGACAGCCAATTAACTCATTTATAGCCAACGTTTTGGATAACAAGGCAATCAAACTACCCACTCATGATGCACATTAAAATTTTCGGTTATGTTATTCTTTTTGAGAACATCCGTTGTTTTTCCCCGAGAGCGAAAAATTCAAACACAGTGCATTTCATCATTTTGCATTTTTGTCAACGAAAAGGTTTGCATGAATTTGTATACACAAGATTTTTTCTTTGATGTTTTACATAACTTGTTTGTATAGGCAATGTGACGCATAAAATGTTGTTCGTGAGATCCTATTTATTGTGGCGTTTTGAGTTGCATTTTCGGCCTGGGCTTGTGCAACCAGATACCTACACTGACTATGCTAAAATTTATACAAAATATTCTGTACTGGTCCCTTCTGCGCCATCTAGCGCCTGTTATTCAAGGATGATATTCACCAAAAGATGGCCATTGAGTAGAGAGCCATGAGCAAAGAAAACTCGATAATCAGGAAACATCAGCCAAGTAAATAAATTGTATTGCCTAAAACCTTTATAACCAGAACAATTACAAAATCGTATGCTTCAGTAAAGCAAATTTCACCCACAAAAAGTTACAAGTAAGTAGAGGGAAATGGACGCAGTAGTATGACGAGAAATCACTTGAACGGAATCTTTGTAAAATAAAAGCTGCAAAGTGGACAATGAGTTACCGCATTTCTTCAAATGTATTCGGCGTTTGCTAGACTTGAAATATACAGGCAGAGATGCTCAACAGACGGAACAGTTCAAAGTACACACAACAATAGTGTTTTCACAATGTATGCATAGTTCGTTACAAATAATACAACACCAACAGGTCCAACACACACAATAGGTCTATAAACAACACGTACAACCAGGTTTTTTTTTAAGGTTTGGTTTGGGTGACCGCTAAGTAGTTTTAAGAGACCAAATTAGCAAGACCAAAGTAGCAAATCCAAATTTTGGGAAACCGCTGGAGAAATTTGGGGGACCGTTTCGGTCCCCCAAAACACCTTAAAAAAAACACTGCGTACAACAACACATACTTTGGCAAATTATTATAAATACTATACTCCTAAGTCTTTGCGGAAGCCTTGTGACCTTTTAAACATTTCATTGAGCAGAAATTGTAATGTAAGTATTCAAATGGAACTTTTGCAAAGAGACTTTCTGCACATAGATAGCATCTCCTGTTACAACACAAGTTGACAATATTAGTATAACCAATTAACCATATCCCTATTCTTTGTAACAAAATACAGCATATAGTTTAATTGTTAACAGTTGATCAGTCAAGTTTTAAAGTGATTGACTGACCTGGCATTAGAAATCTGGATACTTGGCTGGTCCTGCATCCTTCTTTCAACGGCGATTAATCTCTGCACATACAAAAGATGAAAACATCCACCAAAATAAAATGAGAGTGACTATTTCACTGAAAGTAGGTTACACAGCCCACAGTAAACGATAGACGGTTAGGAAAATGGGTATGCATAAACTTGATTTTAGTTATTTAGGATTTAATTGTAATTAGACTGGAAGATAGTTTTAGGTTACTGTGAAACAGAGCTTTGAATGCACAATGTTTCGCGGTTAAATAGTGTCAGCAAAATAAAATAGCTGGCAAGTGAATGTAATCGTTATGGAAGTTACAACTAACTAGATCAGTTAGAATTTATAACCTTCTCTCGGTCAGAAAGAGCAAGAAAACGTTTCTTTTCATCTTCCTCTTGATTCTTTCGATCTTCTTCCTCTGTCATCTTCCGATCGCGATCCTTTTTCGCTGCTTTTTGAGCCTTTTTCTTATCGTTTTGTTTTTTCTTCATTTCTGCTTCCCTTTCTTCTGTCAAAGGTGATGGTATCTGAAAATAAAGTTTTATTTGACGATTTGTCCCATTTTTGTTGTTATTTTAATACTCAACGATGTTTTGGAACTTTTTTCTGTGTTTAGCTTTAGTGACGTTTCACACACTTAATATCCAATTGCAGTATAAAATCACTGCCACGCGTTGATCTTACCTGTGCCTTTGTGTAGTTATAACGATCTGGAAAGTCAGCTCGAAATTTTCTAAATGTGTTTCTTGCTTCTTTGTTGGGAGAAATGCAGTATGGCAAAAATGAAGATAGGTTCCTGATAATTATAAACAAAAAATTTAAACCACTTCACTCATCAAAGAAAAAGTGTCAATGTAGTTAATATGTAGTGACGTAGCGCCATTGTAGTAAGCTACTTACTTGATGGCAGGGTCTGCACCACATTTGAGAAGTTCATAAATGATTTTCTTGTTGCCGGCTTTTGTTGCAATATGTAGCAGGGTGTTGCCACTACTGTCCAATGGCAATGTTAATAAACTCGCGAAAATATGAGAATCAATTGTAGTTGTATCTTGTTGATGTCGTTTATAGTCACTATTTACGTCCAGTTTTTCTACCGAATCTTTCAAGTCTTCGAGTTTTACTGTTGCATCGTTATTAGGTGCTGTTGGTTTTTCTTTAACACATTGTAAGCTGTCTTCTAGCATTTTAAAATTCGATGTTTTACACGCGGTGTATAACTTGTTCATAACTTCACGATGTTCAGATGACAAGTGGTCAAGTGGATGAGCAGAAGCTTTGTTCATCTGAAGTGATAAAATGATATTTTGCATGTTCTAAAAAAGGATGTATCATACTCCTTATACCATCAAGTAATTTTTACCTGAGTAACAATAGGAGCATCTTTATTTTCCTTTTCAATGGGATCAGAATTATTATCTTTTTCCTGCTTTTTTCGTTTCTTCTTCTTGTTGTTGTTATTGCAAGAAACTTGGAATTGTTGAAGGGCTGCAGTACTGACTGCTTCTTTCTGGATGCGCATTTCATACTCAGTGTTTGAAGATTCGACTGTTCAAATCATCAACATAGAAGTAATAACAGAACCAAAGTACTCAAGCAAATATGGAAAACAAATACTTTTCAAATATTATATCCTCTATACAATTTTTGGCTATACTTTCCACA
This sequence comes from Clavelina lepadiformis, assembly GCF_947623445.1. NCBI lineage: Eukaryota > Metazoa > Chordata > Ascidiacea > Aplousobranchia > Clavelinidae > Clavelina > Clavelina lepadiformis. The sequence continues at coordinate 12,026,043 of NC_135246.1, read as the reverse complement.
ATTATCCTACTACTAATCACCTCGTTTTGCTTCAGTTTTTAGAAGTTTTATTTTTCCTTTTTGTTTCTTTTCTTTAAGTGGTTCTTTCTCTTTGACAGATAAATTATTTTTACTTTCTTCACTGGATGGCCTACTTGCTGATAAGATATCAGTCATGGATTGTTCACCTTAAATTTATCAAGTATGTTTTAGACATGAACATTCTGTATTACTAAAATTATGTAATAGTTACGTAATTTGTTAATAAGTGCAGGCAACACCTTTTTTAGTACCACACATGCATGAATTTTGCATGATTTTTAGTTTTCGTAACAAACACAGAAAAGGTAAGTTTCTGTTAGTAAGCAATTAACAGGGTTACGAGGACATAGTTTTATGTGCACAATTCAGTTTATCTAATATATGTGCAATCTAGGGTACACAACCTAAAACCAACCGTGAAGAGTAACTGAGAAAAGTTCCTGATGTACACGCTGCACTTCGTTAAACGTTGGACGTCGTGTTACGAATGGTATAGAGCGAATTCTAAAATCCTTTTGCTCAAATATTGATTCTTTTCCTCCATAAAATAAAGCCTGTATAAACAGAAGTTGATAAAGCTGTTAGACTTATGACCTTAACCTTTTAGACAAAATAGGCATGTAGGATGATTAACATTATTGACCTTTCTATAGTGAGGTATTCTAATAAAAATATGAGAGCTTTTGTCTAAATACTCTTCTTTCCATGACTTTAAAAGTGCGACAATATTTTCCTCCAAAGCTATTTCATTATGACGACGTAAACTTGCTCCAGCAGACCTGTAACAAATGCAACAAACATCTAAATTATATTTGTCATAAAATTATGTCCATTTAACAAGCGCAAGTGAGTAATATCGTAAACACATTTTCTCTGTCAGTCTAATTCTCTGCAAGAAGTTAAAATTACTTCGCGGTGCTTCCGCTCTTGGAGCTGTCGTTTATGCTTTGAACAGTTCCTCTTTTAGCACGCACGATGTATCGGTGAAATGTTTTGTGGGCAGCTACATTTGCTCCGTCAAACACAGCTGCTGCAAAATGGCCAGCACTTAAAAGAATGACTGTCCAAAACTGACTGTGAGCAGTGGATAATGTATGTAGTGCCATGTCAGAAATTTCTGCATCAACATCGGAGTTCTGCATAACAAATACACATAAAAAGGTATTTATTCAATAAATTGAGTTTATTGAATAAAACTAAGTATGTAAACATTACCTTCTTTTCTACTACTCTTCAGAAATATAAATGAATTGCTTATTATTTACTTGCCAATAAACTAAACAAATAAAGAAAAAATTCAGGTCTGCAAAAATCAGAAAGTTAACTCACCTGTCTGCTGTAGAGTACTTTTTTATACACAGAGACGATATCACTGTTCGTGTTTCGAAAATAAATTTTGGGTTTGCGATTATCAAATTGTTCATCATGTTCACTATCTTCATTGTCAGCTTTTAACAAAGACACTGACAATTTCCGATTGTCATCACTTGAGAAACTTATTCCAGTGATATTGTCATCGCTATCAGATCCAGATATACTTAAAACTTCATCTAGGAAAAAAAGAAACAAAACTTAAAACTAGAGAAGCATTCAGAGAATGCATACCTCTACCAAGGCAGAAAAATATTTCTATGTTGCATTTGTCATAATGAAAAATTTCTTCACCATAACCCAATACTGCATTGCGCAACTCAAAATTATACAAGGTCTGCAATGAAACGCGGACGAACCCAGTAATAAGAAAATCTAATGCAAACCAAGTTTACTGATACATATTTTCCCAAATATATCTGCCTATCCTTGACAACAAGCTCGTTAGTGTAATATTGGTGAAATAGTATTCTTTCTTCCTATTCATATAATTTGGCTCAGTTCATATTGAATAAATAATTAGTTTTGTCTATTTTTTATATCCATCCTATGAACAAAAACAGCTTACAATCGCAACAATGAAGTATGTTGTAATGCTAAAAACTTGTTTGCTGCAGTATTGATGCAGATGTATGTTGCATGTTACATTACTGCAGTAGTCAGCGCAAAGCCGAATGAACATACAAAATTTTCCAATCTTTGAAAAGTTTTAATCACCACAGCGGACCAAACCTGGCTTGAACATAAAACAAAAAATTCATGTCACACTGCTGTTACTTTCATGCATCTGTCTGTGCTTATATTTCCTTTTCTCTTGTAGGGTAGTGTTTCACCCTTGTTTCCCTCACGGAGCAGGGTGAGCTGATATGGCCTGAGACTGTATTTTTCCCCATTATGCGGCCCCCAATGGGTTTAAAATAGAAACAGTTTGTTTTTGTATTATAACAAAGTTATCCTGAAAATTTGATCACAACTGGATTACAGATATTTAAATAATGTACTAACAACGAAATAAACAGATGGTAAAGAAAGCATGATCTCATTGACATAGGTATACAGGATGTAGTAATCGCAACAATCCAATAATAAGCTTCGTATCCTGTTTTAGTATAAAAAAATTTTAAAAACAGAATTACCAAGTGAATAAAAATCTAAATGTTAAGTGACAGTCTGATTTCAGAATGTTAACCTGCTGCATCTCCAAACTCTTCTTCACTGATGATTGATTGACCAAGTAAACGAAGCTTAAGATTGTATCTATGCCAGTCACTCTTGTAATGAATTGTTTGTTCACTTCTTTCAGCCAGTGTGCATTTACAGGTCAAACACTGCAGGGAGTTGCCATCTATGTCCTCTGTGCTGGTGGGATCTAAAACACAGCCAGCCAAGTTTCGTAAAAATGAAATCCAAATTTATAAACGGATTCACACTCAACACGGTTATGCATAGATTATATCTTTGTTCAATGCGATGCAACTGTTTCATATTCTGAATTATGAGAAATTTGATTAAACAGACAGTTTTATCACAGTGTTCTGTTTCACAAAAAAAATCTTCTGAGTTGTAAAAAGCATGTGTGTCAGGAATGTATATTTATAGTATATAGATGCTTTTAAATAAAAAAATACCATAAGAAGAAAAGCGTAAGAGCCACCAACCTGTTTCTTGCAGAGAAAGCTCAGACGGTTCATCTAATTCTTTTCTTTGTTGACATGACTTCTTAGCCAGCTTTATACCTTCAAGGACTTCTTTGAGGCGTTTCTGTTCACTCAAGGACACTTTTACGGGATGCACGTAAGGCATAGCGCTAAGCGAAAATAGGTGGCAGATTAAATGACAAACTTTACTTACCCTAAAGGCTAACAACTTTGTAATCGTAAAGTTATTTGGTTACATTTACATAGCAATCCCTAGCTGTGGTAATGAAATACAGAGTAACATTACAACATCCCAGTAAGTAATTCTGCAATCATAAACCTTATATGCATGTACTATGACGTGATACTTATGATAGATATGATACATTCAACACCATCAGCTAAGCAAAACATCACAAAACTTAACAAGTTATTTTGCTGTGCAAATCAACTGAAATTGGGTCAATCAATGAAGTGAAGCCATTTTAAAATGAAAACAGCCAAACCCCTGACTTGAGTCATTTTATCACTTTGTGAAACACCATCATCTTGAAAAGTTTACAATCTGTGCAAAAGAATTAAATCTACAGCCTAGTTTGCTCTACTTTTACGGGCTTGTTGCACAAGCCAATCCTTCCCCAACCTGAGTTACTAAAGTTGTAAATTGTTTACAAGCTTACTACTCCGGACACTTACCCTTTATAGTCTAACCTACAGCCTTGTATTCAGTGATATCTACAATTATGCAAATATATAGTCTATCAGTATCTCGAATCATTTCATGTACCACAGAAGTAATTTTTTCACAATATTTTGTTCACAGTTGAGACAACCTGAAATAATACAATGCTTCACAGAGGATATAACTAAAATGCCGAATCCATTGATTGAGCTGACTCAGGTGCATGATACCACATGAAAATTAGCTCTAACACATTAAAATAAATGAAGGTAACTGTGTTTTGTTCTTAAGCACTTATATCAAGTTGGCCCAGCGAACGCAGTTAACATTATAGTCAAAAGTTTGCGGGTTCAGTAGTAATGGCGATAGGCTATAATGCTCATTGAATAAGTCAAAAAATTGACAATAAAGTTTATCCTGCAAAGGAAGTACATTTGCCGTCCAAAATTACTAGCCTACATGTTATAAAATAATGCCATAAAGTGTTTCAGGAACCAGTTAGTATGCCAATATCTTACTTTTAATCTGAATCCGAAAATTGTGCTTTCTACACAGGTTAAAACTGTACTGGTAGGTACCGTACTCAGTTTTACCATCTTAGGCTAGGAGTGCCCAATAATTTGGAGGGTGATGGGAAAGTCATTGGCTTGCACTTGTAAATTTTGTATGCTTGTTTCTTCTGACACAATTTTTTGATAGCATGCCAGAAAGGCTGAAACTGACATTTACGCCAGTGGCGTAATGATATTTTCTCCTTTGCCACGCCAAAGATCACCAGCGTATCATACAAACTTTCCATACAGGGGTAGCCTATAAGTCCAACGTCGAAAGTGTAGCTCAGGCACGCACGAGGCTTGTCAATTTGCAAACTGAACATCCATAGTGGAAAGCATAACACCTGCAGTCCTACACGCAGTGACGCACGAGGTTCATCAACGTGCATACTGAACTTTTCTATCTTCATGCCGATTTATAATTAATACTAAATAAACAAAAAATGGCTGCTTGAGAGCCAATTTACAATAACTAAATGAAGAATTGAGGCTTCAGTGCAATCCATCATGCCAAAATTTGCATGTTTGCATGCACAAGTTCTCGCCGAAAACTGTCATGCTTTCTAATGGGGTTGAAAATTTTTCCGTTTACGCTGAATTGTATCAGTAATAACAAAAACAAACAAGGTTGGTGGCTTGAACGTCAATTTATAATAAATAAGTGAGGTACATTGAGTCTCCAGTGCATGCCGTCATACCAGAATTTTCTTTCACTGTAAGCACAAATTCTTGTCTAGAATTGCGACGAATGTTTTCCAGCCTCGGATTATAGGCAATAGGCCCTGACCCTGCAATATTTAAAACAAAGTTGACTATTTCACCGTATATAGGTCACGCAGCCTGTTGTTAAAGATAGGCGGTTAGGTTAGGAGAATGGGTGGAAAAGTTTATTTAAGGTTTTTATTGGAGTTAGATTTAGGTTAACTGTACATTACTATTACTATCTTATAAAATTGAAGTTTAGTTAAAAATAAACAGTGAAGACTAGCTTCGAACCCCCCTTTTTTCTGGTTAAATAGTAGCAGCCTATTTCTGCATTTTAAAACGTTTGGTCACTTGCTTAGTGAATAGCTTATAGGCTACATCATTCCATCAACAATTTACGTATGCTTAAAATAGAGTAACGCGACCGAAACTACTAGCATTATTTCCTTTATTTCTTTATAGTCTATACGGCGTATTACATAACATCAAGGCAGTGCTGTTATGTCATAGTAATAGCCAATAATTTACGACTTTTAGTATCTTGCTATTATACCAATTACCACGTCCGATCTTAGCAAAGATCGTCGTAATTCATGAAGGGTATTTCCCAAACTCACTACTGACATTTTCGTTATCTTTCACACCCTACCTTCACATCCATCTGCAACATTAGTGTTTCCCAGCCGGGGTTCCGGGGAACCCATGACCCAAGGATGCTGCGAGATCGACCTAGGCAGAAGTGAGGTTTTATACATAACAAGGGATTTGCAGCGTTATATTTTAAACAAATACTACTTTACTTAAAATGCCTATAATTTTAAGTTTCTAAAAAGAAATAGCATGCACTGCACGAAAATTGCAGCAAAAACAGCACGAACCTCGCGGCAAAAGTTCAGAATTATGTACGTGCATTATTATGACATCAACATTTAAAAATAAATGAAGTTACAAGGGGCTAGTAATTTTACTATATCAGCTAATACATTAGCGTAATGCCGTAGCAGCTAGTAAACTCGTCTCATGTGACTGGACCTTTAACATGTCAATTAGCAGACTATATAGGCAGGGTTGCCATCGGTCTCAACTCAAAAATAGGGACGACTAGGAAACGAAAGACGAATACCACCTTAAACAGTGTACAACAGAAGAAAGCAACCAATGTTCCTAAGAAAAAAAAATAACAAGACACTATCTGCATGTTCTTAATTTTGGTATCTCTTTGGTACAAAAAGGTATACTTGTGACAACCGAACCACAACCACGTGACTCTAAGCCTAAGGTGTCAAAATGCTCAAAATACGAACCTCTGTCTTAAAAATAAGACGAAAATAAGGACGCAAGTGAAAATAAGGACATTCCTTAGAAAAAAGGACAAACATATTTTCTAAGGCACGGACCTTTAAAATAAGGACAAATCTTAGAAATAAGGACGGTATACGGCTACCCTGTATATAGGCCTAGACAGGCGAAGCTTGTTAAAAAATTTAAGCATATACCTTATTAATTAACGTAAACCTTATAAACTTTACCGGCAATGGTGGCCTTAATTTTGGGTGGTGGAGGTGGGGGCGCGAGGCGAGGTGTAGCGCGGCTTAAGTTAGTGGCCCCCAAAACTAAAGGAGACGTAGCAATCTTTGGGGGGGGTTTGGAGGCATGCTCCGCCAGTAAATTTTGAATTTACATTATAGTATAAAATGTTGCTTTGCTTTCAAAAAACAAACTGCCTGAGGTTTGTTTGTGTATTTCTTTTAAGTTTATGGCCTTCAAGATCTCACACCCGTCATTTCTTTGTTGTTATCGCGCGCCTAATACCTCAAAGGTTTGGCAGCAGAGAACACCACTTTTTTCGTCTTAGCAAGATGTCTTAATATACGTGACTGTTTAAGCATCAGCTATATGAAAGTAACCTCAAAGCAGGAGGGGACTAATTCACACGGAGGTTTGATTTACAAAACTTTCCTCTAAGTTATTCTAAATACAGTTCATACAACTAATTAGCATAAGCCAGTGAATGACTCCCGTCTCCCGTCCTGAAAAAGTTAACAATAATATTTGTCTGCAACGTTTGATTTTTTGAGCGGGTATACAAAAACAAGGGGGGGGGGGGTGCTCGGAGGGTGACCCGAGGCAACCGCTTCGCTCGTCTCACCCTAAAGTCACTATTAATTACCGGTTTGCTAGCTTGATACTCAATGCCAAAATCGGTAAGCAAGTTTAGAGTGTTGCGGAATTTTTTTTTAATGAATAAGGCAAACCAAAAAAGGTTGGAAGTCACTGGTCTAGTGAGGCTACGTATTATCTGTAGAGTAAGCCTAATGCATAAGATTACGTTTGTAAACCGCAAACATTTTTGATGCAGGCCCATCGTACGATTTAAATTTTCATATGATGACGAAATTTACGCACACTCAGTTTACATATCCTGACATCTCTCAATTTTACGAATTTATAACAATAAAAACTTTCTTCCTACAGTGAGAGAAATGGCTTTTTCTGTCCTACAGTCCCAGATCTTTGCAAATTTTACATCTAATTCGGCAGCTTTTGAAAACATTAGATAATTCCAATATTAAGAGTAGGGTAGGCCTGTGATAGGAAAAAGGTTTTACTGCATGGAATAGCCTAACAAGTTTATTTGGTTTTACAAGCAAAGAACTTAGTTATTCAGTTCCGAGAAAAGATATTTACATCTGCATAAATGCAATGTTATTAAAATGGGTTTATGTTTAGTGTATTTATAGGTCACTACAAAGGTAGACACAATGGATATATAAACTATAAATATTTGCAGGAACTGCGCGCAGAACATTTTTTATGAATGTGAATTTTTGCAAATCGCAAGAAAATATCTTCTGAAGCATATGTTATCATCGCAAACAATCATTTTCGCTGTTGTGTTTGGCTCTTGGGTTCTTGACAGGTTCAAAAGCTGACTACCGCGGTCAATTAAGAGTGAAACTAAGTGGGCTACCGTTAGGTTACTGCGTGTAACATTTGTTTCTTTGTAGTTTAGTAACACACGTAATGACCGCTCGGGCATGCTGTCAAGTGTGTTGTGCTATACCTGTGCCGCTTGCTATACTCAACATGTCCCATTGTCCCCCGACTAAAATCTGTTACAAGGCCCAGCTTACGCTTTGTGCGGTTTCAAATACTGTAGCAAAAAGTGCAGAATTTTCTCCTTTTGGGTATAATCCATGTAGTGTAAAAATAATGTAAACACGACAGTGTTTTGGGAGATAAGCTTCCAATGATCCTTCATATACAATCAACAGTAGCGTAAATTATTTTAATGCAAGTTGAAGTACGGTGCGTAAATATTGCTAAGTTTTGGGAAACATGGCTACAGAAGCCTACTTTAGACTATCAAGTTCTCGAGCAAGAAAATAATTTCCTGTAAATTATTGTGGATGGCTTTGACTTTGTTTGAAACATGGCATTAACTACAACATTGGCTTTCCTTATACTAAATTAGCGGTATAACTCGGAGAAACAGCTATGCAAAGTGCCGCGATATCCTTACAGCGCATGGTTTCATCAACTAAATCATCCAGGCCAGCTGTTTTGGATTAAGGTTATTATGAAAAGCAGGGTTAATCATCGCAGGAGTTACAACATAAATAAAGATTTTTTCTGTGGAACATCCCGTAAAGTGGTAGTCCAACCTTTTCTGGTCATGGGCCCCTTAAAAGAATGTTTGAAATCTGCGAATCCCTCAAGTTCGATCTCTAAGACTCATTTAATTTATAAGTTCTGCAGGTCGTAAAACAGATTTGTTGCTGTACTGCGGCAAATCTTCTGCCAAATTATAATGTATTTTTGAGCGTTTGATTGTCATACGCAACTTTCACAGTATAAAACCCTTTCCGCGTGTTATATCTAAATTATACATATTCCATTTGGCAATGCAATGATACAGATTAATATCTAGGCCTAGTACTGCATAATGTCATAATAATAACTCACTTTATCAAACAATTGGATCAGCAATCAAGTAACAATCTTGTCTAGCTCGACATTCACGAGCCCCATAGGTGGAGAACCCATGCAGTGGAGTAAGTATTCGTTTCACCAAACAAACAAACAAAGAACTGAAAAGCGATGAATGATCTACATCCCGATGTCTTAACTGTCTAGTTCTTTGCAATCCATTTTTCATAAGCATTATGACATCACTAAAACTGTAGATCGCTAACCAACTTCCAACTTGCAGGATTACGAATGGTTTATTGTTGACCGAAACGTGAAAACGGAAATTTTATTATGCAATTTCACTAATTAATATCGACTTCAATAACGTTGATTGTGTTAATTGGTAAATCTTTTTTAAGAGTTTGCAAGGTTATTGTTAATGTTATTTAAGGTAAATTTTGACTGCCAGTTTCGAACCCTGCGTAACACAATCTGGTGACCTGTAGCAAAACCGTACATTGAAGTAAGTAACAGAGCTGAAAATGTATAGCCTACGCAGTAAAGGGTTTGTTTTTAAATTTATTCTCCACATATTATACAACTGTTGATGAAAGCCAACCGCAGATTGTTCTTATCAGTTCATAAAGTAGGTCAACTGAAATCTGGAATACCAGGTATGCAACTAACCTAGTTTTACACCTGTAACGTCTTGTCTAATCCCAAGCTGATTTGTGGCTTTTAGTAAAGTCACTTTCATGAAACCGCGAGTTGATTTTTGTTAAGTGTGTTTAGTGGTTGACTTTATTTGGCACAATAATCACAGTAATCAAAGCAAAATAATGTGTTAATTGGCTTTGCAAACACTCTTGCAGGTTAAGGAAATTTTAGTTGCGTTATTTCTGACGAAAGCCGTAAAATAAACAACTGTCACGCATTCAGCTTGTAAGTCCGATATTTGTCTGCTCGTTTGTAAGTCGCATTGCTCCAGGTAACATCAAAGCGCGTCAGAACGAAAATCTTCCCATCTGCAAGAATCCTTCCAGGTAGTAAAAATAGCTGTAAAAACCGACAAGATTTTGATTTAAGGTTTAGGTGCAGTAATATAATAGGCCCGCAGAAACAAGCGGTTGCATCTTCAAAGCAATTCACTTGTCGCGAAGATAATCTAACAAAGTATCGCGCCTTATGGTCGTGTAATCGCTAGTTTTGTCTGCGCATCGAACAATAGATAAAATACGTACACCGCCTTTCTAATCTGGACCTGTTAGGGGTTAATCGCATGTCACTGGAAGCCAGACATTTTCGGCGCAGCAGACTAAGGAAGGTTCGTTGTTGTTGTTAAAATTTAACCAATTAAGGTTGCAAATCTGTTGTCCTAAAAACTTAGCAGAAACTCTTTAGTCGTACTACGTGCTGTGTGTTGGCTACTGGCTAGTACACGTGATGTTTAAGTCATTGGTTTATTTCTTGGCATTTCCAAGCTAGCGTAAGCATAGCTATCTTGCATTTCGATTCTGTTTATTCTTGAAATTTGAGCCGCTTATGATGTGGTAAGACACTTTCCTAACGTTATACAGGGTCATCGTTTTGGTGGCAATTGTAAAGACAGTTCGAATATAGCTAATGTCGAAAACATAATCGTAAAGGCCTTATAAGATGGTTTCAAAGGTCAATGAGAATTAATCTCAGTAACGAACATATAAACAGTGTGCGGTTGTTCGTGCTGCTAGAATAACGCTTTGCTTTTAGTGAATCTGTTTGTTGAGTTGTGTTAATGTTTTCAAACGAAACTAAGTAGGCTCGCCAAAGATAATATTTTGATTCTCTCTCTTCAAAGTGGAATAACTTTGTTTACCATGCTACCCATCAGCTTTGGGGTTTAGTTTGATATTTATGCGAAGGCAAAGAAAACATTATTCGATCGATGAGATCAAAGCAGTCTCAGAAGTAGCCAGATAGTGAAATAATAATTAATAATTTGACATCGAATCAGTTGTTAAAGAAACCCATGGATTGGTATACATACTTGTTTATAGCTACATGCTGGCAGAGCAGAAAGATAATTTTCGTAAAATTACCAGAAGTTCATCGTTTTAAGTTTGCTTACTATCATTAGTACAGAATGTCAATAATGTGTCACTTGTAGTGACAAAGCTGTTCCTTAGGATGTAGTTTTGCTAATTAGTATTATCATTCACCTGCGCACTTGACATTGACTTACCGATAATAGTGCATGCCAGGTAGTTTTATGATGTCTTTCAGCAGTGGGACAGTGATTTGTGGGCGATGACAAATTGCAAAGCTCGTTAGTTGGAATTAAACCCAGGCGGTTTCTCCTACGCGTTTGGACCGGCTGGTGTTTGTATTGACTGCAGAGGTTACCCGAACGGCCAAAAGGTGTGATGTGAACTAAGCTTTTTTCCGGAAGTTCGTTTCACGCCAATCACTGTACAATCTCGTGCGCGAACTGCAACAATGATTGCTGAAGTCTGGTTCATTGCATAGCTCGATGGTTTAATCCGATTAAGCATTTTAAACAAACTCATCGTCCCAGAATGTAGTTTGGTCAGCCTGTCTTTGTCCTTCACCTGTATCTGTTTTAAAAATACGGGATGCTCAGACGCGATGTTTCCACTCAAAATAGATTACACCTGCCCACTACAGCCCTAAAATAGCTTTTTTCGATATGATTTAAATGTTCATGCTGTACTTGCATTATCGGTGAAGTATTAAAAGGTTAGTTCGCCCAAGGAGAAAAGCTTAGTTCAACTTCGCCCAACCGCTTGCACAAGTTAGTGTAGTTGCGTTTGTACAGAAAGCCGTTAGACGTCATATTTGACGAATTCATGTATAATGGTCTTGATTTTTACTTTTAACGTCAAGATTTAAGCGTTTTTAAGTAAAATGCAAACGAATTGTACACAAAAGCGATCCCGTTTGCTCTTTGTTAAACAGTTGTAAAAACCTCGCCAACAGTGTAAATGTGTTGAGGTTGTGCAGTCCGTTTCGTGAAGTTAATGTTGCCTGAAGGCTAGACTTAAAATGAGAAATAGGGAAGGTTAGTAATGGTTGTTTATAATGTTGTTTGTAGTTATTACAAGATCTACGCACACGGTGCTGGTAGCTTTCCGGTTTTATTGTACTGAAATTACAAGTAGAATAAAGATGTTCGGTTTGTAAAAATGTCTTTACTTTTGCTTATTATACATTTATATTCTTATTAAAATATTAGGTTTCTCTCTGGGTTGATTTCATGTCTTTATGTAAAATAGATTTCTTTAAAATGTAGCAAGGTTTAAAGCGAAATCATAATATTTAAGCTTGTTTGATATTATGTCAACTAGCTATACTTAAAGCACAAATTGAAAAACGTATATCGTGGTAAACCCCGATTCATACCGTATATATTTGCTTTGGCAATCCAACCTGAAATACCGACATAAAGAATAATTTTGAAAATTACGTAAATGACTGTCAAGGTAATACCCAACAATCTAACATCAATATTTGATTTTTATTGTATTGATTTATGATGTTGGCAGTACACAGAAAAAGCGCACGTTTTACGTAGTCGGTTAATAATTAAAGTTATAACCTTTTGTGCTGTGCATTCAGTGGTCTCACGCGTAGTCTAATATTGTCCTGGACGCTGCCTCCAACGAATTTTACAGCAGGTTGTCCAGTAGTACCCATAATCCATTTATTAACTTGCAAGTCGACATAACTGTGTGGTTCGCTTATGTGGCGGATGGTTCTTATTCGGGTGTCTATCCTTAGTTGATCTTCGTCTCCTTGCCTTTCGCTCATGACGAAAAAGATGAAAAGTTTATCCCAACAATGGTTTATTATACTGTGATAACTTATGTTTTGGAGATGGTTTGACAAGCTTTTCCAACAAACATTATAAAAGATAGATTTTTATGCGTTTGGTCGACTGACCTTTTCAAAGACTCTAAGTCATCCTCCAAAAATTACGATGAGGTGACACCATTTTGCATACATCGTAAATCAAGCCTGTCTTTATAAAATAGACCAGGATTACATTTAAAGCAGCTCCTAAAACTGTCTTTCTGGACGTTCTATGTTTGCGAGCTTTACGAATGTGGCCTACTTTTCCAGCCAAACAAAGGCAAAATAAGAATTTTACAACTTTGGCGATAAAATAATTTTGTAGTTCTTAAAATCTAACCCATGTTTGTTATTGGGCGGTGTTGTAGGTTTGGGCAAACAACTCGACAAAATATACGAGCCTTGAGAGACCTGTTTGGTCGTCTGTAGGCGAAAGAACAATTTGTAATAAATTCTACTGATTTTCGAAACCTTTTGCCTGTCGTAGAGCTTATAACGACTTCAATAAATCTTCGATACGTCGTATATTTCGAATCTCGATTTCGGGGTAATGCAAACATAAATTCTCGACACCCGGTGGCGCGCGCACGCCGACAAACGTGGCCCAGTATTCAGTTACAGAAAAAAACAAAAGAAACCCACGTCGGGTTTTCGATGAAGATCGTTTATCGCGTTATGTTTTCACGCTAAAATTGAGATCGAGTGCCCGAGAGAAAAAGGCGGCCCATGGGCTGTCAGGCCCAACCGTTCAGTGTATGATATGCTCCGGTTGTGCGTACTGCTAGCGAATATTTATTTTTCTGTGACTCTGGTTTCAAGATTGAATCAACTGTTACGATTGTCAGGTGCAGGTATAAGATTTAAACGTGGAGCAGGCTTTGATAACTGAGCCAAGACTATAAAATAAGTTGATGACATTGATTTTTGATGAATGAGAAGCTGAATAATTAATGCAGAGCAAAGAACCGACGAAGGTTACAAGACAAGCGATTTTCCTTTATTTCGTAGTCATTAATTTTTACGTCTGCATAAGAAATAAGCCAGCTTGTTATTTGGGCCCATCCACAAGGCTTAACTGAATGGAAACTATATCACAACCCACTTTTGTGAGGTTTTTACTATTTTAGTGTTATTGAACATATTTTTATAAATGTCAAGTCTAATACCGCAATAGAGCCAAAAACTCGGTAATATCAAACGGCCAGCAATCGATAAAAATGAGAGGTAATCTGTAATGACGTGCCCAATTGGTACTGTCCATATTGTCAAAAAACATAAGATCAATGACCAGCTTTTAATAAATTTACATGCCAGCCTTAGAGCCGCCGGGCACAGGCTTAGTGTTCTTGCAGTCCTGGGCACCAATGGTCAGTCGGTCCACTATTTCGGAGATATTATTTGAGCAGTTTTGTGTGATCCTAATTTACTCGCTAACGACCCAACGTGAGGAACGTTGTAAACTTTGTGTAGATTCAGCATAGTTGTTGGGCGCTATAAGTTATAGCTATGTCTTTGTCCTCAGCTAGTAGGCGTAATTTTACAACGCATGCCAGAATCTTTTGTTATAGTTTGCTGATTGAAATCACCAAATAGGATTATCTTGTCTTTTTCTAAAACAAACTATCGGAGTATCTTCTGCGACGACCAAACTCTGCTGGCCGCTGCTCTTGACAAAAGACACGTTTTGAATTGCGCGCTGTGTATAGAATGATTAAACTGAGAATGGAAAACATAACGATAGCCAGTATTGTATTCAGCCTGGTCATCTACCTTTTGGACTCCGCCATAGTACAAGGAAAAACTCTTGACCCAATTTACTGGACTTCCTCAAACCCAATGTAAGTTGGTAAATTTTGTATTGTGGTGATTAGAAGCTGAAGGGTATGGTAAAATCTTATAATAACTTATCGCTGACATATAGAATCATTTCTGGTCATAAGTGTTAACAGGATATACGTCTCAAGTGGTATTTCAACGTCTTGTTTGTATTACCATTGTCTTGGCCGATTTGTATAAGCACATTATGATAATACCATGTATTTGGCGAGTTGATACAGCGAAAGAAATGCCCCAGAAATACATGTGTAGTTACAAGTTGTAGCACTTGGTCCAACAGTCAAACTACCGTGTAAGGAAACTAGTTTACAAGTTGTTGGCTTTATTACCATGCCTTTGTTGCCATTTCTCTCAAAAGTTCCCGGTCCTGTGTTTGTATTGCGCCTCGATGCTTTTGTTTCAGCGCCGCGGCATTCAGGACTAAACCGACCCGCCGTCAAATGAATTACCGAGCCTGTTATAATAATACCGACCCTCACTGAAAGACAACAAAGGCGCAGACGAGTGGCAAAATCACCTACCTGTGTGACTTCATCGCGCTCCCCTTACCGAGCCCCATTGTCGTTCCCAGGCTAAGGTTGATATTATTACATCACTTTTGTGCGCGAGCTGTTTTGCGTCACCAGTTGCCAAATACCGATATCGTTAATGGTTTAAACATCAGTGAATAGGAGAATGTTTTGTTTTTATGTGAAATTCCACTGTATTAAGCTTACGATAACGACACTAAACTCCCATGAATGTCTTCCAGGTTTTCTTATTCCCATTATAAGTATGTATATATGTCAAACATATTCTCTTTCCCGCTGTTGTATTAGACCACCATGATTGTCATTGTAAGCAGTGATGTTAACAATAAGAGGAACGGACATTGAATACAAAAAGTAAATTTTTATGTTTGCCAGGTTTGATCTGTAAATTTCACTGTTGTTATTATCGGCATTATAAATGAAAGACATTTTGACAGGCATCCACAGAATTGTTAAAAGCTCGCAAAAGTCTGCGGCAAATTATGACAAATCGTGATTAACGAAAGCGCTTGCATCGGCCAAAAAGTCGTGAACTTTCCCTTTGTTTATTTAAGATACCGATAATGAGTATTATCGCCTCAATTTAACAAATCGCCCTTTGTGTGCTCTCACTCCGCAAAAACTTCGGGCTAATTAAATGCAAGTGGGTGACCCAATGCTGTGCGCGCATCCGTGCCAGGCTTGACGTTGATACCGGGTATATCTCCTGGAGATATAATGATTGATTGATTTAATTTCATGACGTGTTCGTGGTCAAATCGTTGCTGTTTTTTACCTGTTAGTTATTTCGTCATGGCTATAGCCTAGGTTACTAAGCTGTATGACGTTTGGTGATTTTTGTTCTGGTGTAAACGCACGTTTGAAAGAACTTATGTACAACAAATGACTTAATTTTGATGCTTGTTCCGTTTGTTTTCGACACGATTCAACCAAAAGATTTCCCAAGTATGAGTGATAGTTATGTTCCGTTACTCCCGTTAATAACTTTCCGTATATAAAAGTCTTGCCTGAAGTTTCGACCCCTTCATCTAGCGCACAAAAGCAGCAAGCTGTGCCATGAGACACCAGGTCGCCAAGTTATTGATGATAGCTTAGATATTGTCAAATACCTCGATACTTTTCCACTATAGGTTGTAGCCTTTTCCATTTCGGTTCGGTATTTTCAATTCTTCTGGCGCTTAGCTTTTTTAAAAAGAGATCCATTAAAAACGCGGCACGAAATTTGTTTTTGTTGACTATTTATTTATCATGGTAAACCGCTCCGTAATCAATTACCCTCGATTTCACACCTCCCGCTATTTGTTTATTAAGCTTTCAAATACAAGTTCGATTATTTAAAGCACAGATAACTTTGCGCGAGTAGCAGCCCTGACTCATAATCATGAATCACCCTTACCCAGCGGGGAAATGTGCATGTGTACATATTATTTGTTTGTTACAATTGATGAACGTGTTTGGGCGATTATTTCTCCACCTTGTATGTTATTTTTCTCCTTTTATGCGAATACAATAGACGGCTACACTATGTATTTTGATGGAGCGATTAACGCACGCTCTCAAAACAGATCGAGCGATATTACACACGTATTTTGCTTATTATCCCGTTTCGAATTTTGAAGCCCCCAGGCTGCAGAACACGCTAATTAGGTAGTATTTCCGAGCATTTATTTTGGAGTTCTTGTCCATTTAGACGGCTATTTTGTAGCGTAATTATGAGTTAAGCAAATTTCTTATGCTTAAAGTATAAGCTTAAATGGCATTTTACTAAGAATGATGTGCTATGCGATAATTTGTATTTGCGCTCCAAACCTCGCTGCTGGTACAATTACGACGTATATGCTTATAGACAAAGTACTTGTTGTTATAAATAACAATACTTTCCTGTAAGCGTAGGTGACTTGATTGTGTACAAAATTAAAACAAGCTATCAACGAGGTTGCCTTAAAAATATATAATTCTAAAGCCTTATATGAAACTATGCCCGAAACGTTTGTTTACATTCAAGTGCTTAAGCCTCATTACTTGAAAAATCACTCGAAATCATTGAACGGACGTGAGAAGGTTTTGCTTGATCACTTGGTTTGATTACTCGATTGAGTTCTTTCCTTATGTCGTGAGTTTTCCAATGTTTCTCTTTTTCGTGTAAGGATGTGACGCTGAATCGCTGATATACCTGGAGTGGTCCTGGCTGGTCTCTCGACTGAACGAGGTCACCTTTGAGAGTAATAAAGGAAAGGATTTCGTTTCGCTATAGGTGTCGCGCTAATTTTGCAAAATTCAAATCGTAACAGGTTTGAAATCGCACACAAATGACTTCAAATGCTGTGAAAAGTTTACACCAGCTTATTCACAAGCTGTTACCGAATTGAACGGCTATTTTATTGCGACAGCGAAGTGACCCATTTTACGACACCACCAGTATATCAACGTCCAAGGCCTGTTTTGAAGAAACACTGTAGTCTGTTCGTAATGGTGCATGGGAATAATGGTAAAGGTTGTCAGAGGTTATAAATACCGAATTAGAATCTGTCACGAAAATTAAAAAAAGCACTGCACTGGGACCGAAATGGTTATTTACAACCGCAAATAAAAACATACATTAGCGATACGACTATCCAATTAAAGAACGCAGCGTGTAGTCGACGCAAACTTTGTATTTGTTACAGCCGTCATGATGCCAGTTGCGTTTGATCCACAAGTATGCTGTGAACTAATTTGGAATTACCACAGAAAATCAGAAAACGCAATATAGCGGAAAACTCTTTGAGAAAGGAAAAAGTAAAGTGTTTGAAAGCTTTCTGCTCGTCATAAACCGTAGGCCACCAGTTTCAAAGCATAAACGTATTGAGCGCTATATAGCATTTATTATAATTAATATATCTTCTCTTTAAAAAAAGCTTTATATGGAAATTTCTACCATGTTGTGAAGAGCACATGACTGCAGAGTGTATAATTTCCAACTAACTCAAGCTAGGTTTGAAGTGTTCTAGAATCTTGTTTACTTTTTATGGCCATGAGGCTGAAATTTCTAGTCGCGAAACTAGCAATTAACTCGACTCGTCAAACGCAATTAAAAGATATTGGTTTTTCCAAAATCTGCTGAGCTCTTCAGTACCAGGCAACCGTTTGCTGCATGCTATACTTATTTTGGCTTATGAAGACACACACAAAATTCCACAAGAAAACATCCGCGAACCATCCTTAATGAGCGTATTAGTATATCCGCGAAAATCTCCCGATAAAAACAGTCGAATTTTGCTGACCAATGTCAACGCCTGTAAACTATAAATTCCTGAAATACTTGCAATACTTACAAAAAACGGAATTCCTTTCATGTAGGGTAACGTTTCAGTCGTGATCCATAACAACAACAAAGATGGCACGATTGTTAGTGATGTGTGTAATGTCAGTTAATCAAGTGAAACTAAGACGAACAAAACAAACTTACGTTGGACTTCCAATTAAGGCAGTATTTTAATTAAATTATATTCGGTTTTACTTTTTAGCACTTTTTGTAGCTGTATGTTTGAATTGGTGATGAATACCACCAGTCTCGAATCTGTTACTAGTAACTAGTCGTTTAACATATTGAAACAATTTGCTGTATGTAAAGGGTTTAAGCTGAATTACATTGACATATACTCATATAGGTTCAGCATTATCCTATTTAACGGTTGCGTGCCCAGTTTTTAAACTTATAATCTCCGAATTAGCTACTTGTAAGCTATAATGAAACAGTAGGCCATCTGCTTGCTCAAATACGTTGCATTGACCAAAACAGGCACGCTTATTAGCGTAAAAGCCGCAGTGGGACACTCCAGTCTCGACGCCACGGTTTAATAATGGCCACTTTGCGAATGTATCAACACTTACATGCACAGTGCACACACAAGGCAGTTAAGCTGAAAATGCCAGCACGCCTAGGAAGGAATCTTCAAGATAACCTCTACCAATTCCAATTCTCTTACTATTTGCGTCTTCCGTGCATCGTTGATTGTCTTGTTTCTTCACCCGTTCACGCTATAAAGCGTTAAAAGTTAATCCGACTTACTGACAACGCCATTTCCGTTGCGTTCTAGTTGGGGTCCAGTGAGAAGCATAGGCTACCACGCCCTATTTTGTCCATGTTTGTTTTGTTAAAGCTTGATTAAACTGGATTTTTGACTGAGATTAGGCTTAGAATTAGTCGTTCTTGTTTAACCAACGCTTGTTCCGGGAAACACACTACAAAAATCAGTTATTTTTACCGCAATAACCTGCTCCGTTGGGCAAGCGTAAACCGCCTTATTGTACTCCACACAATACTGCATGACACGCACAAGCTATAGCAATGGCGATTTGAGCTTTGCGTGTTTTTTGTAAACATCTGCAAGTGACAGACCGGAATTTTTCGATCAACGTCTTAATCGCAATTCCATAGATTGTAAAGATTTAGCCCAGAAATATATCGCTTAATCTAGCACGATGGTGAGGGTTACGATTTTGCATACCAGCCGTTCCTTCCACTTGTTGCACATTTAAAAGAAACTGCAAGCTTCTAACTTTAAAACACCTTCAAGTCATAACATAATAATCGCCTGGGTGGTCGCGCTAAAGCGTCGAAGATTATATTTGGTATGGTTCCACGAGTGGGTTCCATCGCGTTTACATGTTGAAATTATAACGGTCGCTCTTCTATCAATTTTTATAAGGAGCACGACAGTATTATCTTTTGTAGTTGACGTTTAAATGAACCATTTCCATTCACCCACTTCCGTGCTATATCTATTGAACAATGTTTGAGTGTTGTAGGCGAGTATCATGTTGATGTTTATTTACATTCATAAGGTTATGCCAATAGTTGCTGCAGTGGGAAGATACGACAAATGTGAATAAATGTTATGCAAAAGCCTAGCTCTAGAGCCTAGCTACGTGTTACGAAGCGTGGCAAAATGTAATCCTGAATTAAAATACTCCATAAAGAGTCCTTGAACGCGGGGCAGCCGTTAAGATCAATATTTATACTGATAAAAGTCTATTTGGTTCTATAGATTAAGTCCTTCATTTTTCTCCTGGTAAAAGGCTTACCAAGGTTAGGTCGACAAAGTACCTGTAACACGTCCAGCCAACAAAAAACAGCAAACACAGTCATATTCGTACAGCTAAGCACATATAGATAAGATTATCACGTTACCCTTTCCGAGTCGAAAGACAAACGTCACGCTCATTGTAGGTGCAGTTTTTTTGTGGCTGAGGCCCTTTGTCAACCTTGGGTGCGCCCGCCTGCCAAAGGACTTATTTATAACTCTGGGTCAATGTTAGCTTACCGAAGCCGCCCGTAAGTCCCAAACTAGTACCTACACGGGGGGTCATTTAAATTCATTCAAGCAAAAATCGGAAGAAGATTTGCTTAAGCCCTTGCTGTATTAAACTCGGGAGGCGTTATTGTAAGTTTGAACTTTCCATTTTCACCACTTTTTCTGTTATAGCCTGTAAGCGGTGGTGAAATTTTATTGAGCAAACAAAAAACAGCCACATAAATTTATTGTGAAAATTTTCATGTTTTGGCGGTTAGGTAATGCCCAATTACCGACAAGACCTCCTCGATGCTTATTTCAGCAATGTGTGGTTTGAATGTGGCAGTTTTTAAAGCGACCATCCAAACCCTTAATCCAAGTGAAATTAAATGAACTGTTCTACTGAAAACATTTTGCCGCCCAGTGTGGAAAACTATTAATCTAATCCTACAATTGAGATGAAATTTTCATGAGGTTTCATTTCAAGTCCCAGCCATTTCGCCCCGATTATCTTACACGAATGTGACGTGGCCCCGTCTTTGCAAACGCATTACTTCGGTGGATAGAGATGTGTGCAGTTTACGTTACTGACTTTCGATTATAAACTTGTTACTTGTTCATTGCTTGTGACTGGCATTAGTGACGTGTGGGGTCGTAGGTCAAGCCGCTTTTGTTTGCTTTTCAAATGACACGCGTCATCACATGACGCTCACGAATCATCAAGGCGGTATTCTTTTACAGATCATTCCTGGCACCCAATAACAAGTTAAAACCATGCAAAAAACCGGTTGCAGTTGCGCTGCTGTTAACCGTCAAATATCTCAGTTGAAGTTAGGTATTATTTGTAGGCTTGGTGGTTCCTTTACCTTGATCAGACGAAAGCTCCCATCTTCTTTAATTGGACTCCCAGGCTAAAATGTTGATGTTTCGGAATCCTGAAACCAAGCCTCCGGTCTGCTCTGTCCCCTTTTTTTGGTGATTCAGAAACACTTGAATATGATGAAAGTTAGAAGGTATGCTTAGAATCATTCTTGCCTGCATCACATCACCCATTGGCCCACCAGCTGACAAGTTTAATAGATTTAGAGTCTCCCAGTCTTCTACTGCGATAAGGGGCGTCGATAGCAACGGCCAACAAAGTAAATGGTTTTGCATTATCTTGACTTTGCGGTTGGTATGTCAAGTTTTGATTGAAAATCTGTATTTGTTGATTTTCAAGTATAGTTAACTGCTCATTTTGCCTTGTCATTGGACTGATTTAGCATAGACTATATAACCAAATCATAAAGTCGACTAAACGGTATTTTCACATAATAGTTATATGGCTTATAATCTTCCTCTGAATTCCAGATCGGGCATCGCCACCGCTTCTGTTAAAACTTAGACACGTATCACACTTATTAATTACACATGTTTTTATTTCATTGTAATGATGAAACTCGAGGTGCTGCATAAATTAGTGCTTTGAAGTCCAATGATTTTCTTTCGTGAACCCATGGTTTAGTGTTACTTGTATTTAGAGCTTGAAAGTTAATCAGGATATACATTGTGTCCATTAAAGCCTACCACTATTCCATAGCGCAGCACAGACACACAGGCGTCCTTGTTCAGCGATAGGCTATACTTATCGTATCGTTTTAATCGCTTATTGAAAAGATGTTGTCCATAAGCAAGACAGCGAGACGTCCAGATCCCGCATTTTCATCGCCATCTTGACATTTTATGCCGTTCATCACACGCTTTCCGACGCCGACCGTTTGTGGTTTGACAAGAAACTGTTATACGAAGTTAATAGCAGTTACTTGCTGCTGTGTTATGTAAACTCACGCAGCGCAGCCACAGTTTATGAATTCGTCGGTTAGCCAACACAACTTCGCCTTTATCTTAAGCCGAAAACAGGAAAAATCTTCCCCGAAGTTCGAAAACGTAAACTTTTGAAAACATACGCGAGATTTTTCCGAGCACTCTCATTAATTAAACGACGGAGATTATAAAGATTGCGCAGTCGAGCAATTAGCCGGATGTCGCACTCGAAAACAGTGCGCCCTGTTCAAGGATACAGGCACCTGGATGCTCCGTGCTTTTTGCTGTTATGGGATATCAAAAACCAATTAGGTTCAGCTTGCAATGGTTGTGGAGAAATAGGTTCTTATACATGGTCGACCTTTGTTTAAACGACTGAATCGGTGGAGTTGGCCGTGTTTTGTTGTGGTCAATCGTTTAAGCTTCGTCAAACCTTGCAGTTGCCACCTGCAAAACGCCTTTCAAAGCTTATGTTAATCCGTTTATAATACACATCATACGAATAGCTAATTTTTATAAGTGAATCTACCTAATCCTCTTAATTAATTAGTTTGTTTAAGAAATCGGCAGCAGTATACTCAACAAACTATTAACGATCGTCATTTGTATTCACGTGATATAATCACTTTCTCCTGATGGCCGTTCTAGTAAATTCTTTGGTTAACGTTCTCACATGCGTCGATATACTGCGGATTTGTTATCGTGTATATCTATTTCAAACATAGATTGTAACACGTATATAGTCCTCACGTTTATTTAAATTGACTATATGAATCGATGAGAAAGCAATTGGCCCTATAGCATCGAGTTCTCGAATACGAATTCGAAATAAACTAATTAAAAAATTTCAAGTTTTAAGTAACTTCGAATCTGATGAGCTTTATCGATTAGAATTCATTCTCAGTATTGGTTTTTTTAATGTAATATTAGTTTTTCGACTTATCCAATTAACTTTGTCATTGGCAAGGCTTATGGTGCTGCACAGAGCAACTTTTGAAACCTTAATAAAGCACGCGTCAATCAGTTACATATGTTTTTATTCTCCAGGTTTCGCAGCGGGACTGGTCCAGGCTACATAGAAGCAGCAATAAACGACAAACTAGATATCATTTGTCCGAGAAGTGGAAAAGGCGACGGGGAGAAGCTCTTCTACTTCAAGCTCTTCCTGGTCAGTGAAGACAACTTCCGGAACTGCAACACGACTGGAGGAAGGCGCCTCATAACTTGCGACCGTCCGGACGCCGAGAAGAAGTATACATTTTACTTCCAGGAAATTTCACCATCACCGTGGGGCCTGGAGTTTGATCCGAATAAATCCTACTACATTATATGTAAGTAGATGTTTCCTGCTTTTTACTAGAGGAGCGATCATAAAAATTACCCGTTTGTGTGAAAGCATTTCAAGCCCCCCTTTGAACCCCTACCCGTTTCAAAAGAGTAATTTGGGTTTAACAAGCGCCACCCATACTTTGCAAAGCCTGAGGGAGAAATTCTCCGAATTGTCTGTTATAAATCGATAAGAGTATATTGCGTGCGAGATAACCACAATGCGATTTATAAACGCGGCATTCGTGGTAATTAGAGTATAAGTGCGCATCGATCTGTTAACTTATGAACTAACCAGTGGCTGCGCATTTCCAAAGATGGTAATTAACAACCATTAACATTTGCCTGTATTTAGTCATTTGGACTTAGCCTATTGTGCACGCCTATGTTGTTATGACCGTTATGAAATAAAACGAAATTTAATATTCGTGTTCCATATGATGTTTGTCGTTCTTGCTACATTTTTTACGTACCTCCACCTATGATGAACTGTAGGCACCCGTGACCAAACTCCTTGCATTTGGATAAACTAAACTAAGCTCGCTGCCTTCAATTACATCACCAACGTCCCGTTGGTCGTTGACAACGTCGTAATTTGTGAGCTAATGCGATTTAGTTCCTAGGCGGGCTCAGTTCAAACATTGCACGTTTAAAGTCCCGAATCCTTGAAAGTTAATTTGCAAGTATTTGTATACTTAATGTAAGTTCATAAAATCACGTCATTGGTCGTCAGTCACCCGAGACGTTTTTAAATTTTCAACTCAACCGCGAGGGGCAACTTCGGATTGACTCAGATACTTTGAAGCCCGACTGCTTGAAGTGGTTGCCCTTTTAGGAAATTGTTGCTTTAAAACTTTTTTCCTAAAGTTTAAAACTTGAATCTCACAATATTTTAACTGTTAAGGTGTATGCTACCTTTCCATCTGGAAACAAAGTAAAACAAATGTTCGTCAGGAGCGCATTTTCCATCATTCTGCCCATTGTGCAATGAAAAACACCAGCTAATTTTGTATACAAATTGGCATTGTATATACTGCTATGAATAATTGAAAATGTAATAAGCTCAGAAGGGATTTAGTCGGGAAGGTCCATTCCAAAAATTCTTCTGCCCTTCGCTTGCGCATAAGATGGTTTCAAAATGTCTAGATTCCATAGAATGTTTAGCGTCTGTACTCCAAGACAGCGCACCTGGTACCCTAACAGGGAACAATCAAACTTGGTGCTGCACTTGAGTTAGCTGTTTTCTAGAAACTTACTTCTCGTGAGCAGCATTTATACTGCATTCCGTTGTTAACTCGGGTTTTCTTTTTTATCACTTACTCTACCAGCCTTTGTTGGTTTTTTTGTTGTTTTAGTAAGCTTAGGTCGAAGTACGGGTCGGTGGCCGTCTGCGTGGCCTCTCGATACGGGTCTTAGTCGTTATTATTAAGACCGGGCAATCGAACCGTGCAATCAGCATTAAATGTACTTCTTGTTTGCTTTGCTCGGACCTTTATCGTGATACTATTTCCTCTCTGGTTAGTTACGTCTCGATTTTTTGCGTCGAATTATCTTCAGTAATTGTGTAATGTTGCTATTCTTAACGTTGGAAGCAACATTCCCTTCAACCGACGCCTTCAGGACGTTGTTGAGCGACCGACTCGAAAAAACTTTAAAGGTTAAAAAAGGCATTGCTTCGATAACTTCCTTGTTGTTTGGTGAAAAACAGGTATTTTAATGTTATATCCATGTCAAAAATTAAATATTTTGCGCCGAGCACCTACAGTTGGTGTTTTGTATTGCACCTTTGATTTGGGATTGAGTACATGTAAAATGTCGAATGAAATCATCACGCTGAATATGATGAGTTTTTGGCAAAATATTGGAGTATTGACATTCGCAAAAGTGGTGATACGCTTCTATGTAGATTGTAGAACATACGCGTACAAAAGCTACCGAGGAATAACAGTACCAAAACGTTCATTTTCAACACACGTCACAACGCTTTGGAGCAATTTGTTGTTGCTGTGGTGTGTGTCACTCAATCCCTTTTGCGCGTTGAGCATTTTTTAACAGCGAAATGAACTTCACTTGTAAAGTTTGTGGCTTCCTGCGCATATCAGGTTATTTTGAAAATTTTTTCGAAGTGCACAATATGGGTCTAGTGTGACTCATCACTAAAACTTGAGCAAACGAACCGTAACATATGTAAAGGTTTAAACACTGATGCCATGTGCGTATGCTACAAAGCTTTTTGATGGCGTTAATGGTTTCATAAAGCTCCGTTTAATGTCGATGGATTACAAGGACTTCAGCAGATTCATTACCCAGATGTTTCACTAAGTTTTATAACTGTTTGTAAAAACCGTGCACTTCTATTAATAATTCTTAAAATGTCTACTTTATGGCCGGTATCAGCGATAAAAACGATTCTAAATTTGTTAGTTGTTTAACACGGTTTCATGGCTTGGTATTTCACGTACAAACGAACTAGTTTTTCAGTTTGTAAAGCTTTCATAATTTGATTGACAGTCCCAGTGGAATGACAAAAGTATTGATTACGTAATAGGTGAGATGTATGTCCTTGCTATACCATACAATTAACCAAAAGCATATACCAGTTACAGGAATATGTTAGAATCGTTATTTAGCAGTTTTGAATATACTCAAACTCTTAAACATCAACCTGTTTTAAAAGTTGCCTTAGTACAACGTGTTACGCAATAAGGCACCCTCGTATGCTTATTTCTTATTAACATTCAACTGCTAATTTTGAAAATATTCGCCACAACTATATGCCAGGGAATTCATAAAAGAAATAGATGAAGCTTTGTAGTATCAGCGCCAAGGACATTAGCTGCGGTATACATAATTACCCCGACTGAAATTTTCTAACCAAAAGAATGCTTTTATAGCTTTCCGTTTTTTATTTAGTTTCTTTATTTTCTGCACAATTACGTCCATGCTTTTCTTCTTACCTGGGTCGCGAGCCCAAAATTAGGGGCCTCAATAAGCGTTGCTTTCAAATTATGTTTGGCTTAGCTTTTACGAGCCAAAATTCCAGATAACGTAATCTTCACCTGACTTAACTTAACCTCGCGTAGTCAGCAGCCAAGAACATTTTCAACCTTGATGCTATATTCGTCATCATTAGAGATTGTTTTATTGAAAGATATGTAAAAGTTATTGGGTGTTATCGTGAAAGCTGAATGCTATATTATGCAAATAGTTGATGCGATACTTTTTGATAAAACTCGATTGAAAACTTCTTTCAGCTTTAAGTTCGGAGTAATCGCAAAGTTAAACGTGATAAGAAGTATGAGATGCATTCCTGCAAACCACTGCATTATATGTTTAATCGAAGTGGTATAAATCTAATTCGGTTTTTTGAAATATTCCAAACGTTCTATCGAACTTGGAAAAGGAGTTATTTTTGATAACGCGCCCTCTTTGCAGGAAAGAATCAAGTTCTTCGTTTTTTTGTCAGTCTGAGTCGCTAAGATTCGGGTTCTAAGCGAGAAAGGAAACCCGTTAAACGTGAGCCACCTTTTTAACGTCTGTGTTGGTATAGCGGGATGCCTGTGTGTTTTTACGGAGACATAATATGCCCCCTTTTATGCATTGAGGACTTTTAAAGTTCAAACCTTCCTTGTAAGTTGAGGAGCCCCAGCTCTTCGCTTGGGGTACAGAACCAGCGATGCGAGACGCATTTTTACCAGTGCTACTCGCATGACTCACAACCGTGCCATTAATTTTTGGAAAATTGTCCGCCCTCGTAAGTGTACAACCACGAAACATGTTTGTTTAAATGTATGATTCCGGAATTGTGCTCGGACGATCCGATAAACGCCATATTAATGCTTAAAGTCGCTTAATTCGCGGCCAGGAGACTTAACTTCTTGTTGTCACATCAGTGGATAATCTTGTGAGTCAATATTTGTTTGTTTTAGTTATTAACTTTCCGCCTCTTCTCATAAACTGTAGAAAGTGCACATTGTTGCTGTTGTTTGGACAAATCTCCTCAATAGGAACCGTTGCTCACACTCGGACGTTATTTTTGGGTTAAATTTGTGCGATTTATTCTGATTGGAAATATTCACGCAGGTGTATACCTGCACGAACAACAAGTCGGCGTTGTACATTTCACAGCTAGTGACTCACGCCCATTCGTGGTGTATAGCTTACTGTTTAAGCATAAGCGAAACGCGGAATCCCTGTTTTGAGTTCTATCAGTGGCCAATCACCGCGTCTCAATCACATCTTAGCATCGCACCAAACACCTGCTTCGAGTTCAAGAACTACTGGCTAGTTTGGCCCGAGTTCAATGCTAAACCAACAACGGGATAAACTGGCAATAGGTGTTGAAACTTTGTGTTCGCTTTCCTTCGCAGTTGAGAGTTATGAATGCGCTCTTAAGCCTATTATACCCGGGTAATTGACAGCCTCGTTTTTATTTTGAATGATTGACAAGCGTACGATCATCTGCGCTGTGTGTGCCATCTATTATTCGTTTACAACAACTGTTGAGATGCTGTCTAAACTCTCTGCTCGTCATTTAACAAGGTTTTATTCGTTTACGACGTAGGTGTCAACGCCTGAAAGTTGTCAATCTCGTTGGTTGTGCTGCCAAAGGCCAGTTATACGGAAACTGTCTATCTGTCATAAACCAACGCTCCTGCTGGACAGCATTGTAAAATGTTTGGTTTTGACTTTATTACAAACATGACTTTTTGCGACACTTACCGACGTGAATTCGTTGGTTACAACATTCTCCATGGTCCCAAGTTTTCAAACAAGGCACAGCAGTTTACCTCACTGCCTTAGCATTAATGGACATTGGACTCTCTGATTTTACAGTAACGAAAATACCAGTCAGGTCTGTTTAAATGGCCAAATAAGGAAAGTACATGACCGTGCAATCCGACTGATTAAGTTTCTTTTCGGATTAGAGACGCCTAGTTATATTGTTATACTGCATGATAAGCATACTTTGATATTTAATAACAAAGTAGTAGATACATTTTATTAGCCACATTTCAACAAAACCATATACTTGTTATGTTGTTTACTTCATATGTTGTGCACTTCATAAAAATCATCATCCTATCTGCGTCACAAACGACTACATCAGGCTACAAATCGAACAGTTGGAAATGTTAATCAGCTTAAAACTTTTTCGTAGTGATAAAGTAACAACAGCTATTAGTTCGTTTTAAAATCTCGACAGCTGTGATAAACACTACGTCATACGTCCCACGCAATAAACTTGACATTATAAAACTGGCGATGTAGTCGATCCTGACAGGTAGGATCTTCATGACGAGACAGGTTAGTTCTTATCGTCGGTATACACGTTGGTTTTCTGTGACACGATTTCGCCATTACGTGGCACTTGTCATTGCAAGCGTCTAAGCAAACCTGCCACTTGTCGCCTTGCCGTAAACACTTTTACCTACACCAGTGTTCTAACCGCCCGCTAGTAGGAGATAATGTTAGCAAACACGATGATTTTCGTTGATGTTTGTCTGCCGTCTGTACATCAGGTGGATCGACGTCAAGACGATTACAATGGTTCTCAAACGATAGATGTCAATGCGAAAATAATGAGTGTTTTAAAATTACGCCTGCTGATAGCCGTTTGTTCTGATGATGTCAAAATCTACAAAAAGTCTAAAACATTATTACGTTGTAGGGAATATGAAAGGCTAAACTAAGTAACATGCTTTCAAAGTGACGCACCCAACATGAGACTACACAGTCCGCAAAGTGTTCTATTAAGCTTTTTTATTTTTCTTTGTGTAGATATTTTGCAAGGCTGAAACTTAGATTACAAATAGCAATAGTAAAAGATGTGACAGAGGCATTATACGCAACGGTTTCGATTTAAAAATGCTGTCAAAAGTCCGCCAAAGCGAAAACGCTTGCTCACAAAAGAAAAAAAATTTCTCTTCGGGGTAGATTTTAATCTGTCAACACCGTACATTTCTTTTGGCGCTACCCATGTTTTGATTTTACACATAATATTTGGTTTGCTTAATGTTACTCCAACCCTTTGTTTGTTGGGGACTTAGCAAGGTCGTCTCTTTTTATAGTTATATCTCTGTACCATCTATTGAACCGGTTTTTGGCGATTTTTTTTGTTGAAACTGTTGCCATGTTTTCCTGCGTAGACGCGCTTTTAACATAACGGTGCGGAAACTTTTAACTGGTTGCCGACTGGTTTCTGGGATTTAATCGTATTTTATGGAGTCGTTTTTTTGTAATCTTCGTTTCTTATGTTGGTGCGATGGACTGCCATTCAAAAGAGTTAAATATGGTAGTTTTTTGAATCTCTTTCTGAGAGCCGAGTCGTGTAAATACGTCTTTATCTTGTCATCCTTCTTGAAAAATGTTTTAGCAAAAAAGCTTGGTGCGATTCGATCAACTTTTACAGTGTTGACTTGATCTCGCATCTCGTGTATGTACGAGCGAATGATTGTGGCTTGCAGTCTTGTCATACAACGCTATATATTTCGCTATATATACTTGTAAAGCATCAATTTACAACTGTAAGATACATTAAATTGGGTAGAGTTAAAAGCTTTCGATAGTTGAAAGAAAGAGTTTTTCTTCGCTTCAATTGCGACATTATCATCATAATTCACATTACACGTGTGGTCCGGCTGCGGCGGTTTGAAATTGGCAAGAACGGCGGCATTTTATTTGGACATGAAGCGTAGTTTTCAACTGGGCCTTATGCAAACAATATTTTGTCTGCTACTAGGCCATAGCCTAAGAACAAAATCCTCTTAAAAAGCTCATTTTACTCGACTTGTTGCATTTCGACTTTACTTTTACGGCGCGTTTTTTAATTCGTGCACAACGGCGACTCGCGGAATGTCCGACTTGCTGTTTACTGTCTTCTAATGACACTTACCCTAAAACAACAGAAGATCGGTGCAAAACTCACAATAGCGCATTAAACTGAGCAACATTATGTCGCTGACGAAAACCGCTTTTCAGTTTGTGGTTACAACTGAGAACATTCGAGGGGAAGAAAAAGCAAACCACCAACTTCCTCCAACGTCAGGCAGCGAGTATTTTTCGCTTTGCGGTTTTACACCATTTGATGCAAAGTTATTTCTTTTGATCTCGACCTTAGCATCCAGCGGCCTTTGCTCCCTTGGACGAGACCAGACAGACGCTCTATCAACACGAATTCAAGCGACCATGCAACATGCGTGGTATTAAAAAAAAACAAAATGTGGAAAAAACAACTGACACTGCCCATATGAGATCATTTTTACCCGATCCGTATACTTGCATCTCAGGATCTGTTAATTTCCCCTTGCCTAGAAATACGCGAAAGACGGTTGGCTTATTCGCTATTCACAGTGAATAGACGAGTTTACTGCAAGTATTAGGAGTTGGGTTGACGTTATTCTGGATGCTTCGGGTTGCGTGTTCTAATCTTTGTTTTCATTAAAACGAAGACATTGTATACAAGTGTGTACTTTGTAACGAAGGATTGCTTTTTTGCATACGTTCTTCTCATATAAGCCACATAAGTATCTTTTTAAATGTATACAAAAATCAGGAAAGTAAATTTGCTGATTGTAACAGATCGATCGATTCACGTTGGAGTAAGTTTTTCTTAGAGCCTTGAAGTGCCGTTTCCTTTATTTTAAAACAAGCTTTCGAAACGCTTGGCTTGGCCGCCGTCTCCAGCGACGCTCTTTGTGACGCCATTGAAAGAAACTATGACATCATACGCCATACGGGATAGGGCCAGGCTGTGATCTCAGCAAAAAACTTCCAATGTTTTAAAACTGGAAGATTGTGACGTATACGTATTAAAGCAACACGGGTTAGGGTTCAAACCCATAAAGATCGTAACTCATAAAAGCTCCAATTGAAACGGTGGCCTTTCAAACTTGGGCTTGAGTCACGGAAATCGAGCTGAGATATACGAGCGGACGAGAAGGCAATTCCCACAAGAAACGAACCGTATCGTAGCCACAGTCCGTGTTTTTCTGTGCTGGCTCCCATTGTTTAATTAAAAAAGGCTCTCCACTCAGTTTACGCCACCAGCCCACGCTTATAACAACAAATTCTTATGTTTCCCGCCTGAGTTCAATGATGCTTTTTATCAGATGGCACTTCTTACGTCTTGCCTTGTTTAGCCAATCCCTTATTAGTGTCTTAATTGGATTTTTCTTCTCTTTTTTGCAGCGACGTCAAATGGTAGAAATGACGGCATGGACGGCAGGAAAGGAGGAGTCTGCACCAGATTCAACATGAGGATCGGAATGAGGATACACAAGGCGGTGGACGAGGACGACGGTACGTACATCATCGGCGAATAATTGACTTAGCTGCCTTATCTGATAGTCTTCGTTAAAATAGGTTCACGGTAACCTTGCGACGTAGTTTGTTTAAAACTCTTCAGGTTGAGTGTTTGCTAATAAGACGAGCCAGTGCCAGGTGCAAGATTGCATTTTTTCGCGAAAAGTTTTGATAAGGCCCTCACTCTCCCATATAGTGGAGAAACAAAATACGAACGCCCGCACGTCTCTCCTCTTATGCATTTACAAACAAAAAACTTTTGAAGGGTTGACTAACGCAATATACTATTTCGTCGTAAAGACATAGTTATCAATAGCCCCTGAATTCAAAGACCAGTCGTGTCATCATACGGTAATGTTTGGCGATGGTCTGTTTCGTCGCTGGCTTCAATACAATTGGGTGTATTTTTACACCAAATCTAATTTAAAACTGAGGTATTTTAATTGTGTTTAAACGCTTGTAAGTCCGACGTTGGACTTGTTGTCGTCTGTCTCCTCAGTCTTTGGTGATGTTGTGAATCATAATATTGAAGCTATTTTTATCGAATGCTCTCTACCCTACTCCCATTTCTGTTCACTGCCTTATTCAAATACGACTGCATTGTAGCATTGTTTTCACACTTCTAAAATTTTGATAGATAAGCCGCCAAATACAACAGCGTTTGAGCACCCACGCTTATTCTTTTATTGTAATCTTGGTGTTTGTCTAAAAATTTAAAGACGTTATTTGAATGGCCGGCACGCCACCCAGTAGTACGGAAAACCCTTACGTGCATAATTGGCGAAAATTAGACACCGAAGACGTTTTTGAACGTGAGAACTCACTGTGTGGGGCTGGAAAACAGCTATAACTCACTGCATTTCGACTGAAAGATTCCGTCCACAAACATAAGTTTTTTCAAAATGACTGGAAATTTGCAGACGTATAGAAAGCCACCAACATGTCAAGACTACATTTTGTTTAAACGACTTAACACATACACAGCTTTTGTGTTATGCTGACTCACAAGTCTCGTGGTGATGTTAGAAACCTGAAAAGTGTGCTGGCATGCGCACAGGGCATGTGGGTTAAGACGCGGATTTTCTTGACTGTAAATCTCATTAAACACAAACTCTAAATTTACCTTCATCTAACCTTCATCTAACGTTGTTGTTTCTATGATATTTTAATCTAAACTGTAAACTAAGTCTTCTTAAATGTATCACGTGCTCGATCAACATAAAAATAGCCTTGAAGTTTACATCAATTGGTCGTCGCCGTGCAATTATCATCTCGTATAGACTTCGATATAGGAGTCACGCTACTGCAATTTTCAACTTGTAATGCCTTGTTTTATTGGTTTATTTAACGTTTATCTACAAGCTCAAGGTAGGCGGGACATATTTACAAGCAAGGTATTGTCTTTACTAAACAGTGCGTATAGTCGCCTCCGGAGTCCATCATAACAAGCCTGGATGGGTCTAGGATCATCAGAGTATTTATTTTAATGCCCCCGAACGTGGAGTTATGTTGGCCGCTGAATGACAGGCGTCTACATTAACTGTTGTGATGACATAAGCGGATGGGTAGCTCCTGGCCCGGTGTTGATTTTGCTCGATTCGCAACCCTGTTTGGGTCAGTCCATTTCAAAGTTTTTAAATCTAACCCCATGTGGGCCGACTATTTCCCGTTTTTGTTACACATGAACGCTGCATAATGAACTAACAGTGCTTGTTAAATTTGTGTTCCTTTCAAAGCGCTTCTTAAAGATGTCACTTTGTCGTCGCCTCCTGATTGACAGTGCTATACCTAATTGCACAACCGGCATACCGTTTACCCACCCATGCAAGCATACCCAATCGGCCTGTTCTAACTAGCTATCTTAATTAGATCTTGTAGGATTCCGTCTAAGCGCGGTTGGCCCGAACCATGTTATAGCAACCTTGTATAACCGACAGTCATCCATCAACTTCAAAAATCATCTTTGATTTGGCCCATTTACACATTTTGGTTAAGCCGGGTTTGTACTCTGGGCGTCTTGCTTTTCTCCATTTTTTTCACACCGCCACTTTGCCATGCTCACCCTTGTATTTACCGAACGTTGTGATTTTCGACTTGCATACCTCCGATTAAATTACCATATCCTGTTTGAACTCAATTTTTTTATCTATACTACACTTAAACCAATACCAAATCACAGCAGGTGATTCGCACTGTAATAATCGTAATAGTGCCGAAATACGCGCTGTCTAACAGCTGAGCATAAATTGGTCATAATCCCGCAGGGTTACAAATTGCACCCGTTAGTACCCAATCAGATTTGATTTCACCGACCGGATAAATTCATCGAAATTACCTTGTCAAAACCACGTGTTAATAATGACGCATACATTATAAGATAATCGGTATTATCAAGCGAATCGGATCGTATTTACCTAAGAGTGACCTTAGGTTATGGAGCTAAATAGCGGAAACCCTGTGAAGTGAAGATAATCAAACAAGGGGTATAAATTTTCAAGGTGGTTTATATGCTTTGGGTTCAAGGTCAGGCTTCGATAAACAAGAAACGGTAATCGTACGTCACCAAGTAATCCTGAAAACCGTTCATGCGAATAGTGACGCGAGACATATACGCCTTGTATGGACAAACAGGGTTTCTTTGTATCCCTTCGTATGTCATTGGGTATAAGTTGAGTTTACGGTTTGGATTTTCGCGTGTCAACCAACGATGTTAGCTCTGAAATAGTACTAGGAGCCTTGAAAAATCTCGTATCTTCCAAACCCGCTTCATTAAATACTTGCTACTACTCGGTCGGGACTGAAACGAACAATCGATGATCCGTTCAGATTCCGCCAAACTACGATGGTTACTACGTTGAAGTTGGGCTTGTTCTACCGTTTTGTGATACTCTGCACCTGGCGGCTTACGCATTTAAGCTCTCGTATTGCGCTACTGTACAATAGTACCCGCGTATCATAAGACCGCGCTCGGTTTGGTGTCTACGTATAAGGGAAGGGTACCGTGGGGGTGTCAGGTAATCATATAACCGACTTGACTGAAAAATATCTGCCTTTTGTTGTGATAGAAGTTGCTATATTCCCGGCTGCTAGTTTGGAATTTTTTAATCTCGGACGGATTTTCTTTTGGAATTTTTTAATCTCACTGTCAACCAAAAAATTAACCAGCCGCGCCTGATCCAAGTTGCTGGAGATTGGGCACGTTTTTGAGTTTTCCTTTTCTTTCGCTTTAAGTTCCTGTTGCAATTCCCTTAGTCAGTACAATGTGGATCGCGTTTCACGGCTGCGGACCATTTTGTTGTGTCTATTTTGCTTCTTGTTAAGCTCTTGCTGTGGGACCATGGTCCATTGCACTACATAACGCAAAGAAGCTGTGCAAATAAATAAGACCCCGCTGGGTCTCGGGACAAAATTTCCCCTTCTTCCATGAATCCCCTTGTTTAGGGTTGGATAAAGTAATTTCTTTTCACACTGTTACTTCGTTTACGTCATACTACGTCATTGGTTTTCCGGATCAGTTCAGTTATCAGTTATCGAATTAAGCCTTAATATTATCGGATTATCACGTTGGCATGCGCGCTTGTTTCGTTGGAGAAACACTGTACGGTTCCACAACACTTGTCCTCTGGCGCATGTTTATGATTCCTTAGTTCACTTCTCATGCAATGTAACCGTGATGTTTTTCCTATGAATTTCTGATTCTGCGGGAAAGGTAAAATAAGGAAAACTGTTCAAAATTCTGAATTCGTTTACAAAACGTCACAGATCTTATGTAATGTGCCTCCAAAATTGGCACATTTTAAATTTTAACCCGCTAGTTAGGAGACGATTAAGGTTGTAATTTCCTTGACAAAAAAGATTTTTGACATAGTTTTCCTTGTATTGACTTGGCTTATGTTTTTGATAATGTAATAACATATATCGCCGGGTTTTCATGGCCACAAAGACGCCATCCATGTTGTAATCCTTTTGACTTGAGCGGTACGTCACAATGCGTTGATAACACGTTTTCGATAACTTCCAGTGGCAAAACTGTATAATTCGTATAAAGACGTTGTAATTGTGGTCATTCAAGCGGCAACGATAAGCCGTTCAACTGGTAACTTGTAGACAACTTCGTGAACAAACTTGGTCAACGCGCACTTGGTGTATGCTCTATATTAAGATTAAGATTGCTTATTCCTGTTGTAACGCAAGCTGCAGGTGCTTTATCGCTGGCTTAAAGATTATATTTCGCTATAGGTATATCATAGACGAAAGTATACTCAAGTTATCATACAAATACCAGGAATAAATATTCGCGTCAATGCGAAATAACTGTCGCAGGGAAACGCTTTATTCTTGCAGTTGTGGCGTAAACTTGCCCGCTCTATTTTTTTTTGTATTTACTTACATTTTCGCAGGATAAACTGCCACTGTTTGTTTAATCTTGAGGGGCCACTACCGGTTTGTGACTTATCATACCAAGGTATGGTCCCTGAGATTGGTATCCATCGTAGGTCAGTTTAGAATTGCGTTTGAGAGTTCAAAATTGGCTTTTCTAAATCGATTTCACGCTTTGTGAGGGCAGATCATGACAGGTTGATATTAATGGCGCCCCGTAACTTGTAAACTTCAATATAAAGGATTGTTTTTGTGCATCATTTTAACGTAATTCGTACCGGTGAGTGTATGCGTGGATCAGTTTTATTTCAAGGAAGGTGAAAATGAATGCGATTGAAAATTGAACTTTTATCTAGTTATGTCAAAACGTGCAGCCAACACGCAGTCATCGTTTGATCTTCGAAGTGTTGCAATAGTTTCTGTTCCCACAAACGGATCACAAAGATTTAACGATGCGCCAGTTGATGTGTACATATCATATTACAGGCGGCAACTTACACGGAAATAGCAGAGTTTTATACATGTCTTGTAAAAAGAACGCGCAAACATGCATGCTTCGTTCGCTCGGAGATCGAAAACATGTTTTTAACCCCATAGTCACTTTACCACAATCTAACAGAATGATATCACCTCTGCTGGAAGCTCTTGTCGCTATCTGACATGTAGGTGTACACACGTTGACAGACACACAGTAAACTTGACGTATTATGCGTGTCTAAACCCCGAAAAACATTTCATTTCTTCCCAGAAATGATTAAATCACGCAAAATCTACGTCATTAGAATTTTTCACAACATTAATCTCTGACCCTTTTTGTGTTATCGCCCCAACATTGCTATTGCTTATGGAGTGATGCGGTTTCTGCAGCTGTGAAAATTTTAGCAAAACCGTCATAAAAAATCTGCTTGAATCGGGTTTTCTTGATTGTCCATCAATACAATTTTGGCAAACATAGCTTCAAAGTGAGTGGAGTGATGATTTCACACAACTTTTGTCACGTATAGTAAAAACACCAAAATTCGGATCTAGTCATTTAAAAAAAAACATTGATTATGGTTTTGCGAGGTAAACTCTTTTCAATGAACAATTGTCCCTTCTTTACTTTTAGCATAATTACAAGAGTTTTTGAGTAAACTTTCAGGGTTCAGTTCGTCAAATAAACTGTCAACATTAACCAACCCAGCCAGGTGAAAATTGAAAATATTAAGCTGACTAACAACACCTTTTACATCGCGCCTTGAAACTAATCGTGTTAAAACGTTTCAAATTAGCTTCTGCGTGACATCAATCTGAATTTGTCAAGGTATGCGTTTGGCCTAAAACGGTATTGTATAAACACCCGGGGTATATTGATCATAGTAAAAGACGGCGTCTTTATCGAAATCGTTTATGGTGTGTACCACGAATTCCGTTCACATTTGCCCGTAACTATCTTTCTATTTTTGCGCCTCTTCTACTTGTGATGAATTTCAAGTTGCATAACTTTAACTCCGCAAGACGTCTTTCTTTCTAATACGTCACGGTCACGTAATCCGAGCGGGAGTTCGAAAAACTTTGTTTATACTTTTTCTACATTACTGCTCACCCGGCACGCATGCAATATCTTTTTGTGCACTGTTCAGTTCTTTGCGCAACTCGGTTTTACAAAGATTGACCTTTTGTTATTGTGAGCGATGAGAATTTTGATGCTGTGGTAAAACCTATTAACGTAAAAAAGCACACCATAAATGTAGCAGTTCCTCTCCCCCGCTTTGTAGTTAGGCGAACATACCACGTTTCATCTTTTGCATCCATAGCTTCTGTTTCAAGTGTGTTTGTTAAGCTGGCGGAAGGTTAATAGTTTCCACCGCTAGAAGCGGCTCAATTTTCAATGCCAGTCTTTCTTTGTTTGACTTGCAAGCACTTAAGTATGTCGAAACATTGGGTTACAAAATGCGCTTGTGCAGTAATGCGTTTTTAAGAGGTGTCACCAGTTTAGTTATTCTAATCTAGTAAACCTACATTGGCAAATTGGTTGACCCTTCCGTAGTTAAAATTGGACAAAAATATCAAGTCAGACAAAGCTAAAGCTCAAAATCCATATTTTTAATACCTCGACCCCTAGTGTAGGGGCAATTACCCGCTGACGTGTGGCCACTAAAGCGTATGGGTCATCTGTGGTCATTGACTCAAAGCCCAGTCACTGTTCTGGAATCGCAATATGTTTCGGCTCATTAGTAGCAGTGTCAAAATACTTTTCTTTTCCGCGGACCAACGTCACACCTTAGAACAGATACTAGCTACGTTGTATTCATTTTAGTATTCTCGACTAACGAGTCGTAACCAAAGTACGCATACGATGATTCAAGTCTGCTTTTTAACTAAATGTGGAAAATCAGTTACGACAAATTAAACTGGTCACATTTGAATGAGATTGTTGGTTTAGTTGCTGATGACTCTTTGTAATCAGTCCATGCTTGATATACTGGGGTATCACACACGGTCTTAGAACCCAGATTTTACATAGTGTAAGCTATCCAGCTTTCTAACTAATGAAACGTCGGCCATCAAAACCCGCACGTCGGTGTATTTCGACACCTAAACGTTATAGTAAACGTTTTTTAAAGCCTGCATTGATAAACGTTCTTGTTGTTCCAGAAGACAGTAGTTGGCTTAACGACGATATATCATGACTTAATGCGTCATTTGTTAGTTCAGCAAACGGATAATCACTTGCGCCAGTTTATATTTTCGTCGATTACGCCAGGCTTTGCCAACAGTAATCAACAGACTTTGCTTTGAAAACTCCTCAACCTTAGACGGATGACTACGTCAGTATAGTGACGTAACTGAAATCGTCAGCATTTTACGGATCGATGGCCACAAACTGATGCACCTTGCGGAAATTAATGGTGATGTTGATATCAATTGGCTCAGGTTTTGTCAGAAGGGGGTATGCGGCCAAGCTTGTAAAGTTGGGTGGTTTTGTCACATTTTAACCCCTGGGTCATTTGACACTTGTTGTTTTAATGGGATAGTTAGTCATTTGTGTGCGTCTGCTGCTAATCCAAACTGACCGGTTGTGTTTAGATACGGCGGCCAAGCTTGTATTTATGTGTGACATGTTGAAAGCGTGGTTTTGTTGAGCGCGTGGTTGCAAGGTGTCGTAATAAATAAGCGTTTTCACAGCTTGTTATCCTGCTTAGAATTTCCATTAACGGAAACCAAACGGTTTATTTCGCTTAGCCTCCTCTTCTTCTATGAGAGAATGTATAAAAACGCCGCCTTTTGCAATTAATTTTATCATTTATCATAATTAACTTTCAAGGAAGCTTTCAGCCTTTCCTTTAACACGGCACGTTTTGGATAAACACACCGGTCTTAATCTCAGGAACAGCTGTAAAACTTTTGTTGCTGTTGTGATCCAAGCTCCAGTATTATTGAACGCTTCAGGTGTTATATAGAAATATTCTTCATGCGTTAATGCTGAAAGGCCAAAAATTATTTTTCCTCCTGTGGACTTTGGTCTTTTTACTTTCCGGAAAAGTCCGAGCAAATCGTCTCTTATGCTGTTTATTTCCTTTAAGTCAGACGTGTGGTGCGATAATTCCATTGCTACGTTTATATCTTGTATAAGAATTATGAAAGAGTCTTTTTTAGTGTATGAAATACTGTACTTGCAAAACTAACGTCTACAGATTAGGCGTGACCTCGAAGAACTTGCGCGACGATATTTTAATCTTATATGTAAGTATTCCGAGTTATATAATGTCACACAAGCACCAAATTTATTTCCATTATAAATACTTGCAAAACTAACAATGTCAGATTAGGCACGATCATGAACTTTTTCCACTTAGCGCCATGGACTTTGAGCTTCTTAAAAATATACTTTGATATATGCTGGAAGAATTGCCCGATTTGTTCTTTCTTCTGAAGCGTTTTACCATCACTTTTCATAGTAATCGCCGTTCAAATGTAACAAAATCGGCAAAGTGTGGATTAAATCGCATGCAGGCTTTTGACTTTTTTGTGTTTCCAAAAACACAACTTAACGGCCAGAGTTGTCTGCGGCTTATGCAGGTGTTAAATAATTAGGGTGCGGTTGTGATATACCACTGAGTTTCTAAATTTGGAAATACATGGGACGTGTTGCGAGCATTACATTTAGACATTGACCTGATGCAGGCAAAAAATGATCGATGTATTTGTGGGCGAGAACACATCAATTTAACTTGATATTTCACGCCTATGAGAAAGGATCTAGAATAACAATTAACACTACAGGTCTTCTTGTATAATTACACTTACTCGTCGTGTGCAGAAAACAAGTCACTTACACATTAACAGGTGTTTACTATTTAATGTATGTATAAATTTGTACCTACAATGTGTTTACTCTTCATTTGTAGACACGAACGTCATGGTACCCCCGGTGATAAAGCAAGTAAAACCAACACCCAGCGTAGTTGTCCCTGTCGAAAACAAGCCAGAGAAACCCCAGGCTGATCCTCCAGTATATAACTCTCCTCCCAAACAACCGGATGCCAGCGTTAGCAACAGCAACCAGGGTAAGTTATTTTTCATGTCACGTATTTACTTACAAGTCTGAGACCTCCTCAACGTATGTGTTGGCGGTAGAAGCTTACAATAATCTCTGTAACCTCCGTGTAAGATTGGTTTTGCTTCGATGTCATTACGAGTTAGAAAGTATTAAACGTAAACGGAATTAATTACTGTTTTGATGCTAATCCGTGTTTTTCATTTTAACGTCGCCATATAGTCGAGTACCTTGGTCAGCTCTAGACGCAATTCTTGACATTGGGCAGTTAAACTTATGTGTTAGGTTGTATTTGTCACTTTATACACAACGTTTACTATGGTGCTTCAAACTATGATGCGGTATTCTATGCGCGGTTAACTATCTCATTGTTTTACGAAATCTTTTGAGAAGTAGATATTGTTATAAACTCCAGTAAACTTTAACGGTGAATCCGGTTAATTATGCTGCCCCCTCATTACCCCGAAAATCCTTAACCTTATGTAAACACAAATGTCTCAGATAAGCTTGCCTGAAGATACCTAGTTACTTCTGAACCTTTTGTGTGTATCTGCATAATATATTAGAAGACTTTAACCAGGTTGATTCAACAAACGTGAACAGTTTTTAAAAATTTGTTTTTGTTTTCCATTAGGTAACACTGTGATGATCGTGGATAACCCTCCTGATAACAGCGAACCCGAAGATCAAGTCAGTGGGAACGGGCTAGTCATTGGTATCGCACTCGGCGCATGCGCAGTCCTCTTCATCGTCCTGCTGAGTTTTTTGGGCTACAAAATGTACAGGCGGCGTCGGCACAACAAGAAGTATCAGTCGCCCCCGATAACCCCAACCAGAGGCTCAACTCCCCTCCAGCAAGTGACCCTCCTCCCCATCGCCCCTCACACCCACCACAGTCACAGCCACCACGGGCGCCTCAACTCCGATCACGAGCGACACCGGACTGCCACCCTCTCGTCCCACTCCGATATGCGACCACCACCCTCGTATAACGAGTCCTTCCTGGACAATGGCGGTCCGGTAGTCGCTGTCTGAAGACGCTCAAGTATGATACATTACCTTGGTTAGCATTAACGTGGCACGGCCATCTGGTTCTGGTCCAGGCTGGCGAGGTGTCACCAGATTGCTGGCGTGTGGCGCCCAAGATCACGAAGCAATCAGCGCTGTCGTAATTTACCTTTCGAGGACTCTTGCTGCTGCTTAACGCTCCGCTTACATACAATGCACTTCCACTTCCACTGTCGTCAGTACGAAGAAATAACGTCAGCATTGGCGATTTCAGTTGCGAATGACATTATAGTGACGTAAGTCATCCGCTATTGTTCGCTGTCTACCAATTCTTGTTGTATATGATTTCATTATAAGTACTTTGATTAAAGTGAAGATTATAGTTCTACATATGGCTTATTTTGAACCC
The DNA here is from genome assembly GCF_947623445.1 of Clavelina lepadiformis. Classification (NCBI taxonomy): domain Eukaryota; kingdom Metazoa; phylum Chordata; class Ascidiacea; order Aplousobranchia; family Clavelinidae; genus Clavelina; species Clavelina lepadiformis. The sequence continues at coordinate 11,983,900 of NC_135246.1, read as the reverse complement.
ACTTTTCACTAGGCTTATAAGAAGTACCATGGTACGATAAGAAGTGTGTTTTTCTTAAAAGTGTTGTTCTTGCTTTTTCGTTTTTTCGTAAACAATCGTAATTTCTAAATCGCTTCTACTGAATTTAACACTTTATGCAGTAGAATTTAATTTCGCTTTTATTTTTAATTCTCTTAATTTTTCTGTTCACTATTATAGTGAACAAATTAGATTTACATACTAGCAAGGTAGTTTGGACTATTTCAAGACAACTGCATTCCACATGAAGCCAATATTTAAACAAACTTCTGTTTAAACATTTACGTGGTGTGCTTGTGTGATAAAAGCTCAACCAGTAGCAGTTTTGCTAAATAGTAAAATGTAGTCTTTCGTTTATCAAACGAATTAGCCGCGCCTAAACTGTAGGATGCATGCCTGCGCCAACCAATTATATAGATGAAGTTTAACTTAATGATGAGAATTAAACAAAACTGTTGTACTTCTTTGTGTTCTTTTTCTTGTTTTTCTTTTGTTCTTTTTCGCTTCATTCGGCCACGAATAATTTCTATTTCGTTTGAATAAATTTAACATCAGAAAACTGGAAAAGTGTGAAGTTGAAGTTGCGTTGGTTAAACAACAATATAAGCTAGTGCAGTCGGCAGATAGGACACAACTATTCAGGTATCTTCAACAAGTATTACGATACCTAATGGGTGCACAAAACCGTCTAGACAGCATAAATTTAATTATCAACGCTTTGGCAATGGGACCACCACGTTGATTTATCGATGGCAAGTCAATTTCTACGCAACACCAGCCATTACCTTGACATTATTTGCTTTTGTGGCCCTGGGCAGCTGTCCAGAAGCGGTCAATGCGTTTAGACGGTTTTGCTTACATGTTCTTACTGTGTCGTTGAATTTGCTAAATTCCAGATAACAGGACATGTGAAATGTTAGTCGAAGTAATTCGCATCAAACCGATAAGCTGAGTGTTACTGGGAACCAACAATCAATGCATGTTCGCAGTGCGCCAGTACGCCAATGTGACAAACATGTCGCTTAATCCTAGAAGTTAAAGCAAGACACTAAATTTCGGTGCCTTTCATTATTAAAATATGGTGAAACAGTTCTGTAATTTCAAAAGGTCGATTTTGAAATATCTATAAGTAAATATTGGCCAATGGGAGCACAGTCACGCTTCAATTCTAAAGACGCTGAGAAGTGCAAATATTCTCGTAATTGTTACGATAAAAATTGCCATGACAACCAAATGCATTTTAAGGTATAGCAGGTGTGTGTATACAATTCAAATGAAATAGATTTTTCATAAATTAAACAAATCCATTCAGTTCTCTTTCGTACGTTCAAGGTGTGCAGTTTCACCACGTAATAAAATCTTAAAAAACCGGCGTCCCTGGGGAAAATCATGAGCCCAGCAAGGAGGGAATATTTTATATAACAACAAGGCTCGTTTAACAACGTTTACAACAATGGCCTTCATTAAAACTAGAAAAAACATTAGTCACCGAGACACAATTTATAACTAAACTGGTTGTACAGTCGTTGACAAAAACCTCAATAAACAGGGCGTATACGAGCATGACGTCATGGATACAAAATAAATATATAGACGGTATCCAGATTTAGCGGACAATTAATTACATCGCTGACTTATTCATCATTTACCTATGCACTTGAAAACGGCCACGATTCCAATAACGACATCAGCATCTTTGCTCCCAATTAGGCTTTGTCCGCCCACACCATCAAGGTATTATTTCTCTCAAGTGCAAATCACTGAAGCACAGCTCACATTACGAAGACCTCAACATTTTTGGTGGTTTTAAGATCTTACCTAATTGTAGGTTTGATACACGACGGTGATTTCATTTTTGGTTCTTTGTAAAATAAAAGACTAATATCGGTGTAATTAACGACGCTCCTTCTTTATGGTAAAAGCAAGTTAATGATGCAGCCCTTTACTTACGAAGTATTTTACAACAAAGCATCGATCTGATTAAAGGGTCGAAGCAAAGTTTTCATGTTTGTCTCATTAATTAGTTTTAAAGGCTGTGAGGTGTTTTTCTATGGTATGCTAATTTGATTACTCACGTCTTTTTATGTAATCAGCAATATAACAGTCTGGCTAAGGTACACAAATCTTTGTATTTACGTTATTTCTGACAGGCTTTTTTCTGAATAAACTAATCTTTTCTTTGAACTTATATTTCCACGTTATTGAAAATGTTTCTCAACTTGCTCATAAAAAACAGCTAACCCATCCAAGCGTATCATTTTTGGTTGTTTATTCCACAAATGTGCAACAGCAGTTACTGCCGAATTCAAGGTCACCTCAAGCTTAGCTGACAAAATAAGACTCAGAAGTCTAATAAGTTCACTTAACGTTCGACAAAGTAAAAACTAAGAGTTGTAGTAACTTTAAAATGCATTTTACAAAGTGAAATGTTGAAGAAGTACTTTAGAAATGCTGATTATTTGTCTTAAACTTGAAATATTGATTGATACTTAGTTGTGATCATAGCTTATGTAGTCCTGAATAATAAAACTAGAGTAGCCTATGAAAGCGATGCGTTATAGCTATTACCAACCAATACAGGAAAAAACATTTTAAACTTCACTTAATGACAACACAATATCCCATTGATAAAGAAAAATAGAATACAGTTCAGTTATAACTTATGTTTAATCTAATTTAATTTTATCCAATGAGCTTCCGCATATATTGAGGTTTGCAAAATGTAATTTGCCAGCACATACGATTTTGTTTTAACTGAAATCGGTTTGTGTTTTGTTGTCAGCCTATTACATCTTCCTCCTGAAAAATGTCACCGACGCTGTATTTATTATATTAAATAAAATCCTTGCAGTCATTGAAAGAATGATTGGCGTAAGCTTGCTTGTTAAGTTGTAAAATCACACCCAATGCTCCAGATTAGAAATTAGTTGGAAACGTTGAAGACGAAATGACGTTTGAAACTGGCCTAAACACATATTTGTGAACCTTTATGCTTTAAGTGTCACGAATATAGGTAAGAATTATATGCAAAGATTTCCAGAATTTTTTCTTTTTTGCCGCTAGGTGGCGATCAAGTTTAAGTTCGCACACTGGTAACAAATTTGACATGGACAATTGCAAAACGCATTGCAAATTTCGTTATTAATCCATTTCATCAGGTCATTGCTAAACTTTACTAAATGTGATTTGAGTGACAATTTATAATTAATCTATACTGTAGTTAATAGCACTACGGTAAAAATGTGCGTGTTACAAACAAAAAAGTTTCCTAATTTGTACTTTTATTGAAGCAAAATATATGAGTTTGTTGTAAATTTTGTATGGATTTATGCGACTTCCAACTGCAAACAAAAAATGTTTTGTTATGTTAATGGTAGAACGTGTCATTGTGCCTCATGATCGTATACCGCTGTACGTACACAACTAATCTACCTAAGAGTGTGCGATCAATGAACGAGATTGTAAATTTTAGCAAATCACTTTGAACTTTTCAAATTTTAAAACTTTTTCTGTTAACATACAATTTAATGAGTCGTATGATCATTGCTTATATGTTCGATTATTATTGCGCAGTATTATGTAAGATTTCCTGACGTGTTTTGCAATATATTAAACACCTAGTAGGCTATATGTTGGAGTACTTCTTCGGTAGCTGGTGATCACACAGCAGGTATTTTCTTTTAAATATTACTCTTGTAGTTTCACGAGTAAATGCATTTCTGCTAAAACTATAGTAACCGGTGCAAATACTAAATGAACCATATATAGTTTGAAATCCAAATTAACAACTAAAATTCACCAGATCTTGTCTTGCATCTGCGTGGGTATAGTAAGGGTATGTCACGCCGTCCATGCAACATTCAGTATCACTGATCCAGGGCAAGTGCTGTCTTGTTCACGAGCATAATACGATGGCAGTACACTGCAGACGTCACAAGTGTACAATAGGACTTTATGGAAAACACTGATCGATAACATGGTATTTCATAGAAAGTCGTGACAAGCTAAGCTGGTTTCACTAAGACAATCTCAAGTATACTACAGGAAGTATCCAGAGTTAGCCTACGCACCCCTCTCTGGTATTATCGCTATACATACAACCTTTCCGTCAATGTCGGAAACAGAAATTAAAATTTATTGTGATTTTGCACTTTATTTTATGCGTAAAAGCGAACTGAAAGCATCAACTGAACAACATATAATGCAGCAAGAATTCAAACAAAAAGATATCAACGAAAAAGCAGAAATGACACACACGTTGCGTGCAGTGCCTCATAGAACGTAAACATAACGTCAACGAATAGTTTGAGGGCGTCAATCATTATGCTGTGTCAAACTTATACGACTTTTGTAATTAATGGTAATTATGACCTGCCGGAGTGTGGTCTATTGAGCAGTCAGCGCTGTAGATCAGTTCAAAGCTCAGTTCAGTTCAAACGTTGAATAACACGTGATATAAAGTGGTAATCACTAATCGGATAGGAAACAGATACATACTAAAACCAGGTTTAATGACAAACGAATACAATGACGGATGGTTTGATATTTGACACAAACAGAATAATAAGCAGCGTATGGCGTAAATCTTCATATTCTGACGTCATACGTCAACGGAAAAGCTACCAGACTGTAATTAAGCTCATAATTTATGCTTCTGTCGATACATGAGCAATGTGGGAATTGAAAATCGATAGCACAGCTAAAAACTTGTGTTTCAAAGTAGGTCATAAATTAATTGACGGGTTAAGAAACTGCATTAGAAATATATTTTATATCATATGCTAATTAGAAACAACGTGGTAAAATACTTCAGCACCATGGAATTGAATGTAAGATAACCTAATTTGAAGCCAAACTATATGAGTTTAAAATTAGAACAAATGGATTATTTAATTGGCAATCACTACAATACAAAATCAGGAACAATTTGACAAACATTATGACGCCCGCATCAGCACAATGCATAGTAACACTGGAAAATAGAGCAACAATATTGCATAGAAACATGAATAGTTGAAACAAAATGGTACTTTCGTCGCGAATTACTCGATTTAACATTTATCCTTCGTCCAATATACCGCGCTATTGAGCCAAATTGTGTCACAAAGCAACACTGCCAATCAGCCACGCTTGACAAAGGCACATTACAACGATGGATTAAAGTGGCTGAATTTGAAATTTTGCGACGAAACTGTATAAAAATGATTTTGGTGAATGTGATGAAATCGAATTAACGAATAATAATAAATTGATGAGCCTATAAAAGCACAACTAAAAATTTAAAAACCAGACCAGTTCATTAAATACCAGACTGTAGCTAATACAGTATAACCAATTTAGTTAATGATACTAATCAACTACTAAATATGAAACTGTAGCTGTAAAACTGTTGCAGTTAGTCTTACTAATGTAATTAAGCAACAAAAATGGCGCAAATATGATTCGCTACATCAGCTACACATTGTGATATTTAGCGTGATCTACTTAAACTGTACTCACTTATATAGAGCGGCGTGCAGCTCGACGACGATCAAATTAGGGAGGTTCACAGTGATCCCCACATTATACTCTATACAATTTATAACGAAAACGAATAATTTAAACATCAGTAATCAATCGGTCTATACAAGAAAGAAAAATATTCCTCCTCGGTTGGCTTTGCCTTCCTTGGGGCGGAACCTGAAAAACAAAGATTCAAAGACCTCAGTTTTCTAGAGTTCGGTTTTAGACGAAGGATCATGATAACTCAGGTCAAAACACTGCTTATCATATTCGTAGTGATTTATTTGATTTCTTTAAAAGATCCAACGTCATCTTACGTTTGCAAAGAATAAACTTTAAAATTTCTTACCGCAGATCGAAATGATGGCAAAAACTGAAGCTTCTTTATGAGATGGGGTCAGACGGCCACGACTGGGCCACCATTGTCCATGAAGGACTCGTTGTAAGATGGGGGAGGACGCAAGGAAGTGTGAGAGGCAATCGTTGCCGAGCGAGTCCTATCGTGGTCCGAGTGCATCCGCTCTCTATGGTGGGAGTGTGGGGCAATAGGAAGAAGAGTGACCTGTTGTAGTGGGGTGGTCGAGCATGTTGGGCTGAGGGGCGGCGACTGGTACTTCTTCAGGTGACGACGGCGCCGGTACATTTTGTAACCCAGGAGGATCAGCAAAACAATGAAGAGTACTGCGCATGCGCCAAGCGCGATTCCAATAATGAGTCCATTTCCGCTTACTTTTTCACCCTCGTCATTTGGCTCAGGAACGTAATTATTATGTTCAGGCTTGTGCTCATCTGTTGAGGAACACGTAAAATAGAATATTGTTAAACTCAATCCACAATCGATACCGATAAAGTAAAATATATATTTGTTATAATAGTTTATGCCAAATAAAAGAAAATTGAAAAAACCCACTAGCTATTTGAGTATTGAAGCAAAAATACGTAATATATCAAATGAAAATTCTCAATACATTTTCAATCAAACAGTAACGTTCTTGTATAGCTACATTATAAAAATGGATAAAAAGCGTTTTAGTTTAAAATAACATCAGGGAATTCTTTTTCCCATCAACTTTTCTATGAAAACGAACACAAACACTGGAAAATTTTCCGGTCCACGCCTTTTACAAGTTAAGTCGCAAAAACAAACACAAGCGTTTGTAATTAATGAAAGCAAGGATATAATGTGTCCTATAGACAATCTTACGTCACGCGTTCTTCAAAATACTGTATCAGTTACATGACGTCATGAACGACTAAGGCATGAAAGCAAATAATATAAGACGAGCTGACATGATAGATAATTCAAACTTCTTTATGATTCGACAAACCAAGTCGAAAATGAGATTAAATATTACCAGAATCATCACCTATGACTGGGAATAAGCCTCTTTACAACGAGGCGTCGTGATTTAATTAATAGAAAATTTTCCGAGTAGTTAACGGAAAATCCGTGTCCTATATATGTACAAACAATTATAATTCTTGATAGATTAACTTCTTTACGATAATTAATTGCATCACCAAGCTGTGATTAACACAATCAAAATTACCGTTTTTCGCAAGCGCAAACGACAAATCATTTCTAGGGAACTTTCGGTAAAAATCAAGAATAGAAAAACTGTAAAACCCTCCCTTTTTAAAATGAAACGAATCAATAGTTTATTAAGTAAGCAAATAGATTTGAGATTCACCTTTATCCTCAGTTTCTTCAACATTATTTGGAGGTGAGTTTTTCTTGTCAGGAGGAGTGGAATGTGTTGTCGTTTTCTTTGGGGGAAGAATTTTTATCGGAGGTGTCTCAACATAGTCCGGATAAAGAGGAGCTAAAATATAGAATAAGTTCGATTTATTTAAACATTCAACAAGCAAGCACACTGACACAAAGTGGTTGTTAGAATAATATAATCAATTCGGTTGAGAAATTCTTGACGTGTTCATAATTACAGCTTAACAGTACATATCGTGATAGGCCGAAAGCTTTAACTTTGCCGAAACCGCTTTGCACCTGTAAAATGGTCATGAAAAGATCTATACCTTGTATTGTAGTATGCAGTTTGACTTTTGCTTAAGATTATTTTTCTTTTCGAGTAGGTTCTTGCAAACCTGCTTAATTCTGTGATTGTTCGACAAAGTCCTAGCTTTGGTAAATAAACATGTTATCATAAACTGAAAAGGTTATAGATTTTCACTGCCGTGCGAGACCGCAAGCGATTTTGATTGAGACTTTACACAATCCGCTGCAAAACCGCGAAAGTCAAAAAGTAAGGACAATTTTCTTCTATCTGTCGGATTCCGATCGACGAAATCGAGATTAATGACGCGCGTTGTCGTTGGCCTTAATTAATCATCAGACTTAACTCGTCTCAACTCGTAAGACTATGACATACCAGTACGAAAATATCAACTTACAAAATAGCGACCGACAATTTTTATTTAAATACATCACGAACGTTATATGATTTATCTTCAAGAAATACGCAATGCAAGATTTATTGTAGTGTATGTTAAAAAATCGCAAGCCATATTTACTCAAATATGCCTTAATATGGTATATGGCAGATGGTATCCTCCATTCATTCTTAGATAACCGATCAAAGATCGGTTTCCTTTGCGGGAGAATTTGCCAATAAGGTTGTGGCCAAAAATTATACGTTGATCAGAATATGGTATTTCTAACGCTGCACGCCCACGCTGCGAAAAAAATGCCTCACAAATGAACAACGTTTGAAAATCCTGACCTTGTATCAACATTGTGATCACCTTAACAGTAGTATTTAATCAGATGCCTGACACATACTTATTATTTGGTTGATAAAAGAGTCCCGAGGCGTTAAAACTAGGACTGAAATAAAATTCAAGTAAATACAGCAACTTCACATACATATAGGCCGGGTTAGGAGTTCATGCCTATATGAATATAGTTGTGTTTATCATGAATGTACCGCACCTGGAAGACGTTCGTTGTATAGAATGTAGTTAGTCATGTATTTGATCAATTAACATACAAATAAACCCATTCTTACTTTAACTAGAAATGGCGTTAGGCTACAACGAATTGTTTGTCCAAGTGGTCGCTTTATAAAGGCAGTTTCATAATCGAGGGATTTTTCAAAGATATCGGAAAAAACAGGTTTTATTTGCCGACAAAATGATCATTCTGATTCAGAAAATATATTACAACATCGGGTCTGATGTTCCCCATTGAATGGCGGGACACCCCTTAGCACGTTCGGTAAATTGCGCAGTGACATAAGAACAAATAATTAAATCGACAAACGACGTGAATATTTGAAAACAATGACCCCCGTTCCCTGCATTGTGGTCTAAGATGGATGAAAGTTGTTGAGAATGGACCTTCCGTTCGATTGACTTCGGCCAACAAGTGCTAGTCTTTGGGGACGGGTTTGCGGCTGCCATTAGTGACGTTGGTTAAATAGAGAACTATCTGAAATGACAGACAGCGATGCTAATGAGGCGCGAACTGGCTCCAAAAATCGAGTTTATACGTGAGTTTCGCAAGATAGTTCCAAAAATCTATAGCATCGTGTGAAAATAAAGGAAACCATAAATTTTTATGACTCTGACCGGCGGTTGCCCCATGCCAAAATAGCCTTAAAAATGAAAAAGCAAACAATTTAGATTTTTACCACACTCTAAATTAAAAAGTGTTTTTCAGAATATTTGCTTAAACGCCTGTAAATATGTGAAATGCGTGTTGCGTCTGCATCACAACAATAACTATAATGGGGTAACAAAATAACCAAATACAACCGCTGGAACAGAATATCCCCAAACGTTGTCCCTAAATGCTATTAAATATACCGTACAACGACAACTCAGGTTAAAAGGCCCCAACAGTGACGTTTGTGACTCAAAGACGTCGAAGCTTTAGTTACGACTCATTAAGTAAAGAAAATAAAAACTAGAACCCAATGTTTAGCCTATTAGTACCAACAAACATCTAAAAACAAGGGTCTACGAATGAAGTATTTTCGAACGAAACATTTTCTCCTGAAAATGTGCCTAGCCTGGATGGATTCTTATTCCAATTGTAATTTTTGAAATGCCTCGACTCACTTGATTGATAATTAATTTGTTGAAAAGTGAGCAATTAATTTGCGGGGAAGTCAATTTACAATCTACATTCTACAGCAAGGTCGCAACAACATCAAGGTTGGGCAATTTGCACTCTAGACTTAATCAAGCAAAACATTTCGGCAACAAACACATTTCCTACTAAAAGAGGCCTACATACTCAGGGAACACGCCCTGGCTGGTGAAATTTTCCCTCTCAAGCGACATGCCAATTCAAATTATGAAACCGCTCGCCTTTGAAAAAGAAATTCAAAGCTTTTTGTAGCGACATGTCTTGGTAAACAAAGCCAAATAGGCAACGACTACATGAAAGGGTTCATGTACACCACACGCCAGCTATTACATTATTTAAAAAGGTTGCTTCAGTTGTCGTCAGGCTTATTTAGATTTGTCGCGATAAGGGACAAGTTGCCAGTATTAAAATGACATGACCGCCGCTACGTGATCCTATTATGTCGTATTTGAAGTGACAGCTAAAAACATTGGACTTTATCTCGAGTAAGTGTTTTGTGTAACAACCTTTGACGTAAACTTTTTAGTCTGAAATGACTTTGGTAAACTAATGACGGCATGGAAATAAATAAGCGGTAACAAATACAACGCAGACCACCGGCTGGGACGGACCAAACGTGCAAAAAATCGGCACGTTTGCCAGAGTTTGAAATGTAGATATTACCAAGAGATAATATAAAGTATTGCGTGTTTGTGGCATCCCGTAGGTGGGCAAAATGTATTGAAATCACAAGCAACACTTCCCACATCAAAAACGATTCACTAGACGGGGTCGTCACGCAAAGTGTTTGCCAAACGCCATAATCCGTCACATATCTTCGCAAATCACACCTCGAAGCTTATTTGAACACCAGGGAATGGACTGAATTTCCTGAGAAATTTCAAAAGACTCTAAATATGAGATGCTATCTGCTGTTTATTGAATCACAGTGGGATCGGTCTAGCGTGAATTGCTATAGATTTCATTTCAGCATCGCCGAGATGATGTGGCAAAGCGAACTCAAACCAAACTATAACAGGAGTTGTCTGTTGAGAACGTCATTACCTTATTTTATGCATCGCACTTTGTTCAGTCCATTAACCTTGCTGTGTTCTAACAGCATGATAAATTACCAATGTAAATAATCATAGAGTCTCCTACAATTTGTCAACAACTTCAACAACGTAATGGCCGCAGGTATCGAAATACTATTATAACCTCTGCAATATGAGATGGCAACGGCCTAAAGATCGCAGGTGCAAGCTATCACGGTTCAGTCGCCGAATTCAGTCCATCAACGATCGACCGACTTCGAAGAATTTAGCAGTTTTCTCGATATTTGAAATGTTCTGAGCAGTCAGCTCTAAATTTTTCTACGACTTTAAAATATTGCCCGTGAAATAGAAGTATATTTTAGATCAACCAAGTGCCTATATTTGTAATCACCCCGCAGAGGTATATAAAGGCTAGTAGATTAAGGGTCCATTATGGGGTCACAGTAAGAAATTGGGTTTTACCTGGACACATCCATTTCTTATTTACTCGGTAGCTTTCATGGGATGGCTCAGGTGAAATTTAAGCGAAGTGGATTAACCTTTCAATACAGGCGCAAACTATCAACAAACAACGTTACTTTACTTTTTAGCAATAAAGCGGTGGGAATACTAAACCTTTTAAGATGTCCAGCTAAAAACTATTTTACAATTCTGATTTGCTTTCTCATTCAACGGCCATTTCTGACCCTTTGTTATGTTTATGGCTCAGATAGAGTCAATTATAAAACTGCTCTTGATTAAAACGAGCGTATATTTTTATCTGTTTTAATAAAAACCATTCGGTTTGTTAAAGTTAACGGTTAGTTAAGCAGGCACGCTACACAATTCCAATTAAATTACGTGCCCGTTTATTGTCCATTGTTTGCAACATTACATGGGTCCACTACAAGAGTCAAATAACTTACACCCACTTCTTTGACCTGCTGGGAAATTGTTTCACTCCCTGACGCCTCGAAAATATCCACTTAGTGTGGCTTCATTAGAAGACAGGCTCGTATAAGTTGCCGCAACGCGTCGGTTAATTTCCAAGGCATAACAAGAATCCAATGCAGGCTGAATTTGAGAAGCAAAGCCTGGCAGCCGAGAAGTTTAGTTCAGCGTCAGCTAAACAAATTTGTCGTTGTGACAGGTACCGGTTTTCCCACGTTCGCAATTCGGCCGAGAAGCATTTAACTCAACTCTTTTTTGCGGAGCATGCAGCAATTTTTCTTCCTACCTAGGTCGACATGGATGGCCGACAAACTAAATATAACAAAATGGATTCGTTAATGGAACAATATCGCTTTGCATGGACCCAGCCCGTTCACTACAATATTTAACACAATCTTTTTGTAGCGGGAAACGGCTAACGACGGTGTAAAGTTCACTTAAATCGCCATTTCTGAGTGCTAACAGCTCGAAAATATTCGTAAATTGATTAAGCTTTTGCAATTGGGACTCCCAGAAAAAGCAGCTCCGAACATGACCTTCTCATTTTTCACAGCAAAACTTGCCAAAACGGTTTATCGATAGAGCAAATCGGGGTGTAACCAGGGGGTGGTTGTCGACGGAATTTTGCTGCCATAATACAGGGATTGGGTAGATAACGTTACTGAGACGACAATATCGGGAATAAAAACGAGCGTCTACCCAAGAAGCCGTGCTCATTGAGTAATGCAATTAAGCCTATTACGATGACGCTAGACTAACGTCATCAAACAGAGGTCAAGCGACGGGAAAGAGATGTAAGATTTCAACAGGACTTACTCTCAGACTCGTGCATCTTCATCTCGAGCTTCATGTTGAATTGGGTGCAAACTCCTCCTTGTTTCAGGTCGATACCTGGCTCGCTTCCATCGGAGGTTGCTGGAAAATAAAAAGAGGTCGAATCAACATCAATCGCTTTAAGACCTGAGACAGAATAGTGAGAAATTAAGTGTCTACAAAGACTAAATCCATTGCACTCTTGTATAGATTACAATCGTTCATTTCTCCAAGCCAAGGTAAAATGAGATGATCTACAAGATTCTAGATAATTTTCAAGCTTTTGACAAGTGAGGGGCCAAAAACGTCACGTACTAATCTGATATTGTCCTTCCGTATATACCTTGGGCAAATACTAGATATGTTTTCTATAAATAGGCACAGGTTTTACAGGGTTAAATTTTTAGACAGTTTGTTTATTGTAGAAAACATGATGTCTAGGATACCTTATTACAATATTTACATTTTGACAACATTTTTGGCAGTTTACGCCAAAAATACAGTAGTAGGTGGCATATTAGCAGCTAACATTAAAACGAACAATGGTTAGTTGTCCCACTCCAAAATGACGAGAAAACAACTAAGGAAACAAAAAAGGCAAATATATAAAACCCAATATCTCCTTCTAAGAAGTATATTGCAATGGAGTTGCAGTCTTATAAAATGCGTACATAGGGGACCAATGGGACGATGAAGGGGGTTAAAGTTAAAAGATATGGTGCCGTTAGGCAAGACGTCTAAGCCTATATGGTAAAGGGTCTTGCACAAAAACAGGTAAAGAACAGGCCGACAGGAAACAAGCCCCTTATCGTCAACGCTGACTTATTTCTAGCGAGCAAAGCCTCACTTTTTGTGGAGTAGGTCATGAAAGGTTATACTTTAAATCGGCATAAAGTTAGGGCTTGGTTGAGCTTTGTTGTTTTAGCCTGATCGCCTTGTGCAACTTAATGTCCAGTGAACAAACAAAGTTGAAAGAGAAATTTATGTCCCCTTAAGACAATCTGTCGAAAATCTATGCTTTCAAAATCAACGCAAAAATGAAGACATGAACAACATTACCCAGGGCTCGTTTAGCGCCCACAAACGTGTGGAGTAGGCTGTTTTTACACGAAGCTCATCTTCGCTATGCTTTAGCCTGATAACCAATTTAACAATTCTCTTCCTTCGTGAAGTTGGAAACGGGGCAATACGTTTTGCTGACCACACACGGGTAATGCGTAGGTAGGGTAAATCAATTGGTAATGGGTGATTTATAAGCGTCTTGAAAAAATTGGATTATTAAATGAGTAAACGGCATTTAGCGCTTCGTAACAACCACAAAAATCAAAAACCGTAAATTTAAATAAATAACATCACAAGAAGTATTTCGATTGTGACGTCATCAGCCAAAACATCCACCTAAAACATGCCAAAAATTATGTTCTCATCCAGTATATTTCCTGAGAGCGCAGATAAGCAATTTATTGCTCTTTTACGCAGAAATCGATTGAAACTGGTCCGTAGTCGTTTTAGCGCAAAAAATGAACCCAATATCTGTAGATAAAAACTATTGCAGAAATACCAAAGTTGTGATAAAAGTATAAACTAACAGCACTTTAACTGTTACATGCTGAACCGTTGAAAATGAAACGTAGAACGAGCAAGTAAAGCCGATTCGAAAAGGTTAAAAATTTGCATGTAGAAGATATTCATCAAATTTTTCCTCCAAAATTCTTCTGATAACCTATCCCGTAAACAGCTCAAAAGTCGTTGGTGTTTGATGAATGATTTAGAGGCGTTACAACCCGGTAATGGGTACACAAAAACGTAAAGAAAGCAAGGTAAGTTGGTTGATGGCAACAGATATACGAGGAAGAATGTAGCACCATGACCGCAGCCACCAAGGCACCATCTGTAAATCGTCGGGTTGCAGGAAGATATAGCAACACTATCTGCATATTGCAATACTAGAAGCATACAAATTCCAAACATATAGAATGTGACATTTTGAAATTAAATTTTTGTGTGAGACGATTCGGTCATATCCTTTTTCAGTGAAAAATTATCGCCATACGCATTGAGAGTGTTTCCCGAAAGATGTAGATGTCACTATAAATAATAGATTTTAAGTTACCTGTTCAGTTTCTATCTTGTTGGGGGCGTTTCTACTACAGTAGAGTACGAAGCGAAGACAAATTGCGGTCATGTATTATTTATTCGTTTATTTATTTGCGTTTTTAACCGATTCATTAGTTCAGTATCTCTTGTCTGTTGGGGAAAGAATGGTTAATTCGTTTTAACCCCAGGGTCTGTATCACTTGCATTTCAGAGGCTCATACCGTGACCAAATATAAGAGGTCTGTGAATTAATAATCACTGGACCGTTGTTGGCCTAAACTCGGTAAAACAACGTTCGAAAGAACCCCTCAAATCTTAAACCGCCGATGAAATATACGTAGAATGTTTAAGCATTACGGAGCTGAGGTAAAGTATATTAACTATTAAGTTGACATGTGTATGGTGGTGTTGGTGCCAAAGTTCGAGGGATGCTATTAACCTTAATGAAAATACACAAGCTGTTACATACGCGAGAATCAATGCTTTTAAACGATTATGAGAAGTTGCATTAATTATGGACAAATTCATTGATTTGCGATAAACAGGCTTGTGAAACGATTTGTAGTTCACTTCCATATACTGTTAACTGTAGTTTATCTCGTTTGCCAAAAACGTCATGATTGACCGACTATTCGAGTAAATGTCTGGGTTAACTTTAGCTAATACAGTTTACGATGTTGTTCACCGAACACTATAGTTAAACTTTAATTAAACCCACGGGCGGTAACTTTCGTTTTAATTAATAAACCCTAGGCTAAAGTAACGTATACAAACTAGAAAATTAATCAGTTGCGGTCATTAAAGTTTACATGTGTTTACAGGTGACGTCGTTGATGAGGTATCCCATATACAGTCGGTTTTCTTTGAAATCGGGAAATAATTCAGGCGTAGGTAGATTAAACTGACAAACAAGGCTGCTTACATCATTCTAATTTGCGCACAATAATTTTCAAGGATGATTAATTACAGTTTGAGAATTACTGACTCACGAGATTATCCACTGATATCAAAACAAACGTTGGATTGGGGACCAAATTCCACCGCAAAAGTGCGGGGAAACAACCCTGCAAGAACACAAAGCAAACATGTTCTGCGTTGCTGGTGTCTTAGATTTCGTGGAGGATCAGTTTTGAAGCTTTGCGCGGGAACACAAAACGCTAGAGCTCGTCAAAAGATCGCCAGGCGCCCCTGCAAGCACTTGAAATACACAGATGTGACGCCAAAATATTTACTGCAAAATATGGAGGCGTCGCATGTGAAATCGGCCAAAAATGTACAAAAAAAACAGAGATCGATCATGCGACTAATGCACGGCCAAGGGTTTCCTACTGGGAGGGTGAGTAAAAGAAACAAACCATCAAAAAAACGCCCGATTTGTGACGACTTGAAAGGTTACGTCATGCAAGACAAGTTAAGAATGTCACTGCAACTGGTCGAAAATTTGCAATGAACTGTAAATTGACTGAAAACAGAATTCCTTTGTACGTGACATTTAATCTGTTTGTCTAGTGTACTGTGTTCGGATTTGGGACAAGAAGGTTGGGGAGGAGTTTACTTCCTTTGGGGAGCACTTTCACCACATAAACGTTACCAAACCCAAATTGATTCCAATTAATCAGAAACCTCTCAACCAGTTTCTGGGTGAATCGACATAGAAAGTAGCCATGTGAGTATCATCATCCTAATCATTCTATATTCCAATAACAATGAGTTCACTATATGACACAAAGCACAACGGGTCCAAAACTTGTTTTCCACATGAAAATGTCACAATTTACTAACCACAAAAGCTATACCAGGAAGTGTTGTTGGAAATTTCGCAAAGATGTATTACTCTTTTTTATTTATCAACGAGTCATGCGGCACCGTTAAAGAAATCAATAGTTTCAAGATGGTGAGCAAATATTGGTATCTTGGGGAAAATCCATTCCAGAACTTCTTCAAATGTTGTTACCAATCCATTACATTACATTGCCAGACCACATATCAACTTTGCCATCAAATACACGTCCAAAAAGTCAAAGTAGTATAGTAATTACATGACAGAACAGACCATCAAAGCCAAGGTGTACAAATCGATCGCAAGCGGATAGCAACATAATGTCTTCGTAGAAAGTAAAACTGTTCGCAATAAATTTAATGCAAACTAAGATTGACAGTGAAAAGCAATCGATGACGCCTCGTGTATCTTTTGGCTAGTCTTGCAGTTAATATACTTGCATATCCAAGTTGTTGCCTCCTAGGCCGAGCGTTAGAGGGAATAAGACAAAGGAATTTTCTAACGTTGGGAACATAAAAGAGAGAATCGAAAAAGATGGACGACTTTAAGTGACAATTACTACTCTGGCTGAGATGGGTCCTGAACAAAAACCAGACCAGTCTCTTATCGCCGAAAGACAACCAATCATTGTTATCATGACTTTAATCGGTGTGGCATCCAACCGGCTACTCGGCTTGTTGATGTGTTGATAAGTAATTGACACAAGTCTCGCCGATTCTTAAGTACAAGTCCAATCCAGAATGCTCTCAGTCGCACAGTTGGCTAATCATGAGTTATAGGGGCGTAAGGATCGACCCGAGAAAGACAATCACCCAACCGTCTTGTGGGTACGCTAAAATAACATAAGTCCTAAAAAGTTATCGGTGCCAGACCCCTAGGCTGCATTCGTCATGCTAATTTGCTGTACACCCATCTTAAAAGCTTCAAGGTAATGCCCATTGCAAAACTGGGCAAAAGCAAGTCACACAGCCCCGCGCAAAGGACGATTGATTAACGTCAATCGCTATCTCATCTGGTGTGAAATCTCTTTGTAATAAAACCCTATGTTTTTATAGCAGCCTAAAAATAAGCTGCTCGTCGGGCGCCGGATATTTTGGAGTAAAAATTGTTGATTTTCAAATGACGGCTGCGTCGGATAATGCACCAAGATATATGCTGCTGGTAACAGTATCCTCGCCGCTTCAACGTTTATCATCACAGAACCTAACAAAGCAGAAACCAAAAGTTTGAGACCAAAAATGAATCTGTCAATCAAACCCCGGACTCAAGCTGGAATTTGTTCCACTCCCGTTAAAACTCCAGTTCAAAAGCAATGCACTTAATGCACTAAGGCATGCTTGATGAAGAAAGCCAGCATTACGGCAGCGGGAAGTCTGCCTATTTGAAAACTAATCAAGTTAATTTTTAAATCTAATTTTGAAAATTATCTGTCAATCCTTCAAGGGCAAAAACGGAAATGTTGCATCTCTAAGAACATTTGAACATAAAGGAGAAAATTTCTATCAGACTTGAAACTATCTCATACTTGCCAATGACTTATGCTTTGTACGTCACACGGTACTACGGTGGTTAGTATCAATCAGGCGAAAATTCAGGCGATGATGCAAAGTGTCCATGCAGTGTATAGCGAAGCACGTGACCGTAGCATAGGCTATAATTCCATTTACGGACAAGACAGAAAACCGGCAAACTATGTTAATGGTGATTCACAGGCAAAACATTTATTGATTCTTCGGAAATAGTATTTACGCATTAGAGGTTTGTGGTTGTGACAAGTTCAGCGGTTGATGATACATGTGGACCGCGTTTTTTCAAAGCCAGACACATGACGAAATTCTATCATCACACCTCAGGATGTAAAACCGTTGCTATTATGCCATTAACAAGTAGTTTTTACCAAATTTGTAAGCTTTTTAATTGTTTTTAACATAATGACTCATGTGTTGATTACGATTATGTCGCGCCTTTGCATTTTTTATATGTAGAGTTTTCTCCACCACTGTTATAAAGAAACCACCGAATGAACTAAAGTAATTAACCACTTAGCCTACACCGAATCAAATTCTACACTCACAGACAACGTAGTAGGATTTGTGCGGTTCAAACTCCAAGCCCCATGGTGAAGGAGATATCTCCTGGAAGTAGAAGGTGTACTTCTTCTCCTTCTCCGGGTGGTCGCAGGTGATCAAGCGTCTGCCTCCGTGTATGTTGCAGGTCTGGTAGTTCTCCTCGCTGACCAGATAGATCTTGAAGTAGAACAGCTTCTCTCCATCATTCCGTCCAGATCTTGGACAGATGATGTCCAGTTTATCGTTGATGGAAGCGTCGATATTTCGGCGACTAATTCCGCGGAACCTGAAGAAGAAAAAAACTTTAAAACCTCACATAAAAAATCGCTGAAGTTTTGCGCATTTTGCTGTTATCGGTGCAAGTAAACTAAGGTAAAGGCATAACTAAAAACCACACTTTATCCAGCCTTTTTATTGCGTGTTCGCTGTGGTTTGGACACATGATCGATCTTGTTGAGATTCGCTATATGAGAACAGGCTTGAAACGAGCAAATAACGCCGGATTAAGTAACATTAACACGCTTGTTTTTTGACGGGAAATCGAAGAAAATTCCTTTTGAGTCTCAAAACAAAAATTAATTGAACCGATTAAAATAGATTATCACATACTGTTTGAAAACATTCGATTTGCCAACAGATGTGTCGAAACTATTCTATGTTTTTCAGCTCCCTGAAACTGCACAAATCATAGGAATAACTGAGAAGACATATATACTGGTATAGCTATACGATGTATCATGATGTCTTCTATTAAACCGATAGACTAGAGTGTGAGATGACTGTGTAGCATTAAAACTGACAACGATTTAACGTCATTCGCTCACAGTGAAAGTTACGGTTAGACAAGTACCACACAAATAGGTGTATACGATAGAATGGATACCCTCCACAGCGAATGTGTCACGTTGTGGTACAACTAGTGAAAATCAGTTTGAAAAAACATGAATTATCATAAATTAATTATCATTGGGCACTTGGCAATAAATTCGTTTAATGATATAATTAACGCATTTGGATGCGAGTTTTTCGACATCGCGGGTAGCGTTAGCAGTAGCGCGGACGCCCTAGAGTCTAGACCAAACTAACAAAAAGCTGGAAAACATCGTACTTTGGTTTGTGGCCAATGACAGAACAATTAAAATTAACTTGTTGGGTTTATTTTCAGGCTTTGTCGGCGATTTAAGTATGACATAAACCATATACGAGCCATGTGCGGGACAACACAAAACCACGCATGTTTAATTCCAGTTCTCTCATTACCCGCCTCGTCTAAATAGTAATACCCAAGTATTGGAGATCAGAAGTAAAGGTCTGAGGGTTTTCGAAAACTGGCTGCCCTATACACAATGTGATTCATTAAAAACAAACGTTAGACAAACGTAGAACTTGCCTGAAAAGTTTATCATTGTAAAATTCATCAATGGAATATAAATAGCAGCGCACTAAGATAAAGCACTAAAGTTCTGGATACTTGTACCCCAGCGACCACATTCAACCTTCAACCTTCGACCGATCCAAGCAATTGAAGCAAAACAAGCGCAATGCAACTTCCATTAATTTATAATAAACTTATCATGCGTGTTTAGGACGGATTAAAGCAGCGCCGGCTATTTCAAGTGCAAGGTTGATCGACTCCATTTTTAGACAAGTCACAAATCTTCTGGAAAAGGTTTCCCGTGCGAAAGATGTTAGAAACCAGACCCGAACGCCAAGTCACAAATGATATGATAATCCCCAGCTGAAGCTAACCAGATCCGGGGATTGTCGTTATCGACCAGGAATGCGGACTGTTGAATCTGAATTACCCTGCCAATAATTATTAATTTGATCACCCACACGGGCCGGGTATCATCGCTTTTAAAGGAAACCACTGTATTGTATTTGATGTTATTTGTATAAGTTAAAAGTGTTAGTGGAAACACTACTAAAATTGAATCCAAATATCGCATGCTGGTGAGTGATGATCGTGTCACGTATAAGCCTAGTGAGCCAGATATGCATCTTCCGTGGTAGATTCAACACCTGGACATGTTCTTTAATCATAACTTTGCAGAAAGAGCATTTAAGGCCAACTTAGACCACCCCTTTTTTGGTAATTTAAAATCGAATGCTTTGTTGACAAAAAGACAACAAAATAATCGGATTTCAAGGATGGTTGCTTGAAACCGATCGTTTAAAAAAGAGAAAGAATTTGTAGAAATCCGCTTTCCACGTTTGACTTGCACAAGAATACTTAATCCTTTATGTTAATCTCGAAGCAGAAGCAACGGTTCGTGTTTTTCGTTTGACAAATTGCAAGTCCACGTTGATTTAATGTTGTGAAATGTGATACGTCTTCTCCCGTTTGGGAAATGCTAATCAGCGTTAAGAAAAAAGCTGAAAAACGATTTTCAAACAATAGCCAGCGGTAACTTTGCAGTTCGCATAACGAACTTTCTCTTCACCCACACGGTTGAGAATTTTAATTACATTTAATGATGATCCTAGTTTGCTCTTACAAGGCGCGCATTTCATGGTAAACCAAGCTCAGACTGTTATTGCTCTTCTCAGATTTTCTATATTTAGTCGACCAGACAAAGATTAGGCAAAATTTAAAAAGCTCATTATATTAATTATAACTATGTTTTCTACAGGCCAAATCTCACAACCCGGCAATGTCTTAATTATGCACCATCAAACATAATGACAGCATGAAGTTTCCACCGTGAGTGATTGGCAAGAATTAATCGAGTAAACGGTTTAATTCAGCAACACTTTGTAAGACGACAGCTTACAGTTGAACAAATAGCTCATAGGCAACCACAAACAAGTAAAACTATCAAACTAGTGCTATCTTTGACTCGGCTGTATCGTGGAGATTCATGTCAAAAACAAACTCAACTAATTCGCCTTTAAAAATCTAAAACGTCCAAAACATCCGGATGCAAGGGATCGGGCAACGTCGGATTAAGATTAACACGTAAGAAGAAAACATGATTCTACTTCGGACAGCAGAATTTTTTAGCTGAATGTGACGCTAATTCGTGCGTTGAAGCGAGAAATGCGACAACCTACAAAGTGCATTCTAGAGAACAAGCGAACCGTTCGATTGTGAAAGGTCTGTACGATGGATAACGACGGTTTTTCAGTAGAATGTATCCTTAATTTGTATTTCATGCTTGTGTTTGAGTTTGGCGTTTTGGAATTGCGCCGTTTATACTTCTGGGGTATTGACTGCAAGAAGGTGATTTTGTGGCGTCCGCTTTTCGGTTATTTATCGATTAATCCCACTAAAGGTCGATAAATGTTTGGCATGACGATCCGGCACTTATGCAGAGAAATCAATTAGCCAACTTTCACCAGCTCTATCCGGAATATTTTGTTTGTATATTTTTAGGAAAATCTTCTTTGATTTGAAAAAATGCCCACACACGTGACCTAAATAGGCTTCCAAAGTAAGTAATGAGAGGTAATTGATAAATTAGAGGTAAATCCAAATTACAAGGAAGTCCCAGAATGTTAAGGCTTACATGTGTGGGTTAATGTAATGGTGGGTAATTAAAAACGCAAGTTTCATCAACCTATGCGCAAGACGTAACTCTTTTCGAACGAAGTCAAAAACGACCTTGGCTTTTTTCCGTCTTTGCCAAGATAAAAATAATCGCAGGGGACATCTCTTGCTCAGCTAAGTCGTCTTATAATTGCGGAGGATGAAAACGTAATTGTTACTTTGCATTTCTCTACTTCCATGCGAGCTGAAACGACGAAAAACAACATTTTCCCTGTAGATAAGGCGAGATGATGCACCAACTTGCAAAATCATTGTCGAAATGCCAATAATTTGCGCCAACTCTTTGATTGACCCGTCATCAATAAAAAGGTTGCGCAACTGTTCTGCAATCAACGGCTTTTGAATTGAAAGTAACGTTTTGTTTAAAATTTCATACATAATTGCAGACTTCGACTGATAGTTGTACGAACATTTGCCAAAAAACTCGGTTTCCAATAAAATTAAAACATTTGAATGGAATGTAACGCATTAAAAGAAACAGTGCGTTACAACTTCTGACAGCATATCATTAAAGTACAAATACACTGTACAGTATATACACTAGTTACTGGCCGGGCCAAGAAACGGTTAAGTTTGGTCCTATCCACATTAAGCAGCAGGAACGTTACCAAACACTAGCCATTGAAGTAATGTGGGTATACTTCCAAGACAAAAACTGTTAAGCAAATTGAATTCCCAACGTGTTTGTGAAAGTTATGACAAAAGACTTCACGCCCGCACCTATTGACTGAACAAATTATGCCTAATCCAGACCCAGGCCCAATGACAATAGCGGTCTCATTATGGAGTTCACGGCGAAAAATTAAATAAAACACTCTGGTGTTGACTTACAAGAAAACAATGTGCACCAAAACTGGATAGGAGAGTTCAGAAGGACAGAACTGTAACGCCTTGTCAAGTGACAATGCAAGATTGATCGCTATCTAAGTGGTTTCCACAGCGGGGTAGCCAAGGCCTAGCAGTGCGCAGTGTACACTGTTTAACCATGTCCCAAAGAAAGATTATCGTTTCTTTTTCAGCAAAGGGTAGAAGCAGACAACAAACAGCCTAATTTATGGCTTTCAAACTATAAACAGCGGGAAACATATCAGAAACTGATGAATAATAATTATACGGGCATTGATTCTGGGGTCTATGTCCATTGAGAATCCTCAGGGGTGGCGAGAAATATCCTCTAGTAAACGGTGCTGTCATCAATCACCATAAAACTGCCATCAAATTAAAACCCTTTAGCGGTCGAGGATGTCAAATGTTTAGGCTTGATACATTACCAACGCTTTTCATTATCATTGATTGAAATGAATAATGTGAAAAATTAAACCCAATGCGTGAACGCGGGTAAATGGCCAATAACGAAATAAACAATTTCATTAAATCAGGCTACAATGAAAAAAAATTCGTGAACTGAACTAAAAGCAAAATAACGCACGCGTAGAGTAGATACTTGACAATAAATTGTAGCGACAAGAATAACATACATTAACGACCAGCTAGGCAGGCACACTGACAAAACTTCACTTGTTGCGAGGCGCTAACAGTAAAAAGTGACTGAAATGGCGCGAGCGTGAAATTGATTCAATCAAGCGAATAAGAAAGTTGGAGGTACCTCCTTCAAACTGTCTTGCTTTTGATGTGACTTTTGTGTTAATGAGGAAGAAGTAGGTAGGTACACAAACCTCAAGTGCACAAGACAGCGATTTACAAAAGAAATTTTACAAGTACCCGTTCCCAGCTCGTTTCCATTCGATAAATTGGATTGGATTAATACCACAAAAGGCGGACAACTAATTGCCAAATTTTACTGTTACAGCAACACTTTCAGTTAACCTTGAAACGGCTATTAGCATGTATATTTGCTTTCTAAGTTTCAAACTTGGAATTTACGAATTCAAAACCAGGGTGATAAATACCGAGCATCTTTTCTCCTGTAGCTACATAACCCGAAGTTAATTGTGTATGGTTGAAACGGTACAGTGAGTTTTGTCTATACCCAAAACTTGAAGCGTCGGGGGTATGAGTTTTTATTTTTTCAACGCATTAAAGAGTTAGCAAACTCTTGTCGCCGCGATTAATTAGAGATCACGTTGAGCGTGACCAGCCGTCTGAAATGTCCCACAGTGTGAAATGATTTAGAATGTGACTCATTTAATTCACCGCGACTATCTAAACATTTTCAAACATGGGTGCCGAACTTGTCCATGAACAATACGGAAAACCATAACGAAACAAACTATTGAGTCGAAAAGTTTTTAAACAGCTAATTGATGAAAACAATAATTTTGCTCGCCAAAAGTGTCACAATACCGGAAGGCCAACTCAAGATACAGGTATTATGACATCACCAAGTGACCTAACATGTTTCGAATACAGATTGCCAAACTAAAAATGAAGACGTTTTTGTTCAAAGGAATGAGATATATAGCCACAAGCTATGTTATTTTACTTGACGTCAAACAGTCAACTATGTAATCAACTTATTTCGAAACGTGTTTTGAAGTAATAAAAATAACAGTTACAGGTCATTATTATAACTTCTCATAGCCAATTTACGATATAGCTTACAAGTAAAAAGGTCGAAAAACAACTACTCTTTCACGATGAAGAGTTTTGGCCAATATAAGTTTAACAAAAAATTATCAACTTGAAAAACTCCTTAAAATTTAAAAAAAGTTATACAGAATTGTGGCGTTTTTTATTTCGGTTAAACAGGATCAAACAGTTGGCGCTGTTATCGGTATCAATGCGAAACACTCGGCCAATCAGTCATTCTTAATCGAATAAACGGGTTGACGACAAGAGACATATGGTCAACCAGCGACCTGTTGGCTTAATTAAATGCGATTAAGTCGGTGGCAGAACGAATCAAATTTCTGAGTATTTATGCAAGACACGATAATAAGACCTCCTTAACAAAAACAAAACATACTTATACCAGAATGAGAGCGAGAAAAAGCTCATAACCTTGAAAACCGTGCACATTTCGTAATATAACAAAGCGTTTCATGTTCTGAACTTGTGTCAAAAGAGAAGCCTATAATAAAGTGTTGGGGGCTTACACCAACGTTGTAGCGAATGTAATCAGTGTGTTCCATCCTTTAGCGCAAGCTAAAGTTTCTGTATCTTATAGACGCATAAAGGTTACTACAGGATTTTAAAAGTAAAGACAGGGAAAGCCTCACCCCAGTGATCTTTCATTTGTAACGCTGCTATCTTGACAAATGTGGGCCAGGTCTTACCGTTGAGCGATCTACTTCTACAGGTGGAGATGGTTATGTGTGCATGCATAACACCACCTTTCAAAAAACGACTACGGCCTACAAGCGAAGAAAATCTTCGCAAAAACTCTGTCGAAATACAATATCGCGTGTTATACATTCAAACATCAAAACACAAAAGTAGACATTGTAGGCGAGGAAAACAACGTCGTGTTTATAACGACTTGTTGAACCTACCAACATTCCTTTGTTTTAAGCCTACATCTGACAAATAGGGTGAATGACTAAAAACGGGAAGATTTAGGCCTTATCAATGACAGGTTAAATTTCGAAAAGACAAGTCGGATTCAGCACATATGGAAGTGAGCACACTGGCAGAATGGGGTAGTAGGGTTCAGGGTCCAGTCATACGCCATGTTGTACATTATTAACGAGGTGTCGTATTGCGCCATACGTTTGATACTTCGCTACGTAGTAGTAATTACATCATCAACATTTTAGAAACACATTCCGCTAACAAAAGAAACAATTAAACTTCTCCGAAAGGCAATGAGTGCGTTAGAACAGGTTGAAAATGCATTTTATTGTAACAACGCGACAACTATATGATTGCTAAACACACAGGCAAACTACTTGATAAGACCAACAAAGCATGCCTGATGCAGACAAAAACCCTAAAACCCACGCCAAAACTTCATACTGGTTTCATAAGTCCGTAACGAATTGATTTTAGAGTTTGCGATTTTCCCTAACGCTAATACATTAAACCGCTATAATAATGACAATGGCTCAAATGACTTAATAAATACACAAAAAAGCAGGTGCAGAACTTCGCGTCGGACTAAGTTTCAGTACAATAATTGAACATTCATAACGATAAAACCGTTTGATTTACTCACATTGGGTTTGAGGAATTCCAGTATATTGGATCCAGGGTTTTTCCTTCGACAACGGTGCAGTAAGGCATGTTGATAACCAGGCTAAGTACGATTGCGACTATTGTAATCTTTTCCATTTTCATTCTCAACATCATACGATTATTGTCCGTTTAGTAACAATGCAAATGGAACCCCGTTGAGTGTAATCTTTATTCGTGACGTTAAGCTTGTAGAATGGCCACAGTGCGGTGAGGGTAAGCAGACAGAGAATTTATGCAGATAGCTGGTTAGGCCTACTTTCGTACACGCTTTTTACCAATCATACAATGGAACTTAAGCTACTTTTAAAACATATGCTGGCTGCTGACACAAAACCTGTTGGAAAAAAACAAACTTAGAGAAATTGAAAATATTACTTCTTACCTTCATATTTGTCGGCTGTATTCACGTTTACCTGTTTATGCAGTACTGGCAAAACAGCATATTTTTGCCTGCTTCTTTAATGTAATTCCTCAAGCTTCCTGTACTCAAAGCAAGCAGAAAAGAGGCGTAGTTAAGCTGGGAAACGTACTCTAAGATCACAATCTTTAACTCGATGCATTGTAACTCTCACGCACGGTGCTTAATAAAACTTATCGCAGCAAAGCTAGCAACCAACCGAACGGCTGTCGTCTACTCGATTATCTGCATTTCTAGGACGATTGGGTCGATTTGCCAGGAAAAAAGCGTTTGTCTTCGAACTTATTCTTTTTTCCCTACGGTGGTTGTGACGAAGACTTCATGGCGTATCTGTCTTGTCGCCTTAGCTGGCGCAATCTGTTGATCGTATCGCGCCCCGAACATTCCGTTGTCTCGGTTCATTCTTTTTTTCCTAAAGGTTGATAACGCTTTGTATTTCGTTAAAAGTGACAACTACACTGTATTAAATATGTCGCCGAGAAATATTCAGTTGAGTTAAAATGCTTAACAGAAATGTAAACAATCTTTGACTTTTGTATGACTTATACCCAATAACCTGTTTTCTGCACTTAGCCTTTACAGTTTAATACATTTTCCATGTATTATGCCAAGTCACTCCACCATGTTGTACATGCAGATAAAATACGTTCACTGAGAGTAAGACAACTGACTCATTTAATCAACATTGTTAAATGATACAGGCTTCCGCGTTTATGCTCAAGCCGCAGAGGGACAAAACTGTGCGCAAACATTGTAAATGTCTCAAAACGTTCTTGATTGAATCGTTTTCAGAATTATCGCAAGGAACCCTGTTCACTTTTTGTGCGTTGATTATTTACCGGACAGAGTCGAGACGTGGGCTATGTATACATTTTAACATCAAGTAATAACAAATCCTGACAGCGTACTTCATTGGCCAGCAAGCAAACCACCTTCAGCAACACACACAGCAAACAAACAGTCTATATATAATAGCATACCTTTAGGATAATTATGAATTTCATAGATGTTCATTAATTAAAGACAAAAACATTTCCTAAGAAAAGTACAGTCGCAAGTGTATCAAATGCACGCTGCACAAAGGTCGCTCTGTGCGAATGCGTAATTTGATAAAAGCCAAAATTTGTCCAGCAGCGGTTGTGTAATGTATTTGATTTGCTCCATTTCCATTGCAAAGTTGGTAGACTGATCATTTAGTTTTTGCGATAACACTTCTATAGCAACTAATATAAACCTATCATGCAAAAGGTGTTTGTTTTCTTTTGTCCTATTTGAAAAGGTCGCTGCATAATGCTGTCACCTGAGGCAATCCAACACAATCGATCAAACGTCCCAGATAAAAGACGGTCCCTCAAATTTTATGCCAGGTTTGTATGGTGACAAAGGTACAGGATACCGGTAGTCTATTGTTAATGCTTTCTGAAGCCTTTTTATCGCGATCGGAATTTACGCAACAATTATGCTGTCTAAACGCCTCAAAAGTTTTAATCTGTTGGAAACTATTAGAGAAACTACAGTGCCATACTGCATGGTACAAGTACTCTAAGATAAAGTCGAACGAATTTATTAAAAAAGAAGTAATTTGATTCTAGTCCTAAATGTTCTTGGAGTTTCAGACTTATGCTTCTAAATTCTGAAAATTTTGCAAATAATAAATAAATGGAACCACCACAATCCCAGATAATCCGCATTAATAACGTTGCCTGCCTTTCTCATAACCTGTTTGTGTTCTGTAATACAGGTATTCCTAAAAATCCCACAAACCAACAAATTGTTTATGAACTCATGTAGTAAGGATTAACGTTTGAGAAAGTTACATATTAGGCTTTACCAAGTTTTTCATGTTTTACTTATAGAGGACAAAAAATAAGAATTCATTTTTCTGTAAATCAGGTGTTCTTTCAACACTGCGAACGGCAACTCTAAGACCCATACTTTTCTTAAGATTTCAGGTAATTAAGAAACTGTTTCGAGAAGGAGGCAGGTACCAAAGTGTTTGTATTATTATGACAGGTGTTGTGGTAAAAATGTAAGTTTCATAATGGTAATTCGGTAAAAGTCAAGTGCTGTAATTGTTGACTTTCCTAAAAGTGATGCCCTAATCGAGCTACGGACATTGTTTGTTACTTTTTGCTAAAGTTTCCATAGTACTTCATGCTGGAGTTTAGCATAGTGTTTTAGCTCGAGGGCGTCACTTGACGTCAATTGTACGAAATAGTACAGTATTGCCTCATGAACAGGGGGCGGGGCGGTGGGGTCACGTTCCCGTAAGGTAAATTCGGTGTTGTCGCCGAAAGGTTTGTGTGGGCAGTAGTGGCTTTAGGGTCAGAAACTGTAGTGGGCTTAAAGCCAGATCTAAAGTCTTTCACACTTTTTTGGCGTAAACACTTTCGGTAAACATGATGTTGCGTCGAATAGTTTGATATTACTGGAGGTACAATTATAATTCCGGAACTTTGAATCTGCACCATTATACTGAAGATTTTCATACGTAGTAGGAAAGCAATTAGCCTAGGTTTATGGTAGGCCTCAACAAAAACGGTGCAGTGAAGACGATTAGAAGGCAGGGAATGGTTTTCACCAACGCAACACAATTTTACGTCATGGAAATCTTAATCATTTAAGAAATATTATTATAAAAGACGAGGTCTCATATTCGATCAGTCGTGGATAAGATTTATCATCAATAGCGTATTGTACAATTTTTATCAGAGAAATATCCTAAGGTGGTAGTACCGGTACCATCGGTACTTTTAGAAAATAAATAACGAATCCTTGTACCGAATTATTTTTTTCAAGAAATAGAAGCCAGTCAAAGTACTTTTAAAACATTACTTCTAGGTTTTCAGAAGTTTGTTTTTTAAAACTTTATATTAAATAAAACGCAATGCCAATTTTAGCGCTTTTTTCTTTTTTAATCTACGATGTCTAATAAAGTCGCAATGAGTGAGCTCACATATTTTTTGCCCTGAAGTAACCTTTACCGGGGAGATATCACCGACAAAGATTGCACTTACAACAGGATCTGCCGTACAAAAAGTCCCGGTACCGAATACCGGAACCGTCGGTACATTTTTTGCCAAGTATCGGTACCTACGGTACATTCAAAGTACCGACTGCCTACATCTGGAAATATCCTAGACGCTGCCACGTCGTTTATAAACCGTTTACTATTCCACTGTATGAACGTGGGTCAATAGTCAATGAAGATATGCGGGCTTGCAGGTGGTCATTATCCTACATACTTTTTTCGGCGAGAATAAAGTGCGGCATAACAGTCTAAAAGCTGTCGTTCATGTGTAATCTTGGAAAGTAGTAAACCAAGAGTAGATGACTTTTACTTTGTCGTATCAAACAACACAGAAGAAATGCACATCAAACAATGATCGGCCAGTCAAGCATTTGATATTGACGTGTGGTCAGTTAGCTGTAATTGTAGATTTACATGTCTTGTTTCTTCTGTGCACTTCAAAAACCGACTTGAAGTTCAAGCCGAACAAAGAAATTACAAATGAAATATAACTTACAGTACTAAGAGAAACTTTGCACCTTGATCTAGAAATAATACAGGAAGAATTAGAAACCCGTTACATGCAGGGAACTAAAACCTAGCAACAGAAGTTTATTGAAAAATAGTCAATAATTTGTAGCACAAGCACTGGTGACTAAAAACAGCGAACATTCTGATACAACATAGCAAGGTGTGAATACGGAGAGATTGCAGGTTCATTACAGTAACAAATTAACATCCAGTACAATGCGAAAACGCAAGTAATTCGCACGGGGTCAAACTTAACTTTATGTAACTGTTCAAACGCTTGACCACTTCGAAAATTTGTACGTTTAAAATGGCAGATTTAGTTGATAGATATACATTCAACAACAAGACTTCTCAATTACATAAAGGGAACGTACGTAAGTACGTAAAAGAAATGTACATATTAAAGGAAGTTACAATAAACCATCATTGTCAAAAATGACTACCGAGCAGTGGATTTTGCAAGCGAAGAGTGGCAAAGTACAGTACTATATGTAATGTATAAATTATCTTAAGCTATTAAAATTGGCAACGTGGTGTAAATTAAAGAATTGAAAGACTGAAAAACTTTGATGCGATTACATAGAGAGACTAAATCAAGATTGTTCGGGTGAAGGTGAATACAACATGTAAAAGTATAAATTCAAAAATTTCATTAAAACTAAGTCTTGGTGACATGAAAAACCTTAAGCTAAATATTGCGACTATTATGGACATTACTGCATAAGGAACATGATTTACTGCTCTCGAAAAGCAACTACTACCCAAAATTTCACTGATAACCCTGCAATACAAAAAATATTGTGGCACCGTTTAAGTTAAGTAATACTTGAAGTGAAACAAGACGACGAAAATAATCCAATTAATGCACTTCCGATACTTTTGTTGGTTATGTGAAGCTGATATTACGAAACTAACTGAGCATAGCTCAAAAGGTATGTCGATTCACAAAAGCACTATTTACCACATAGACCACGCGTAATAGCTCAATCGAGTTATTAGAAAAAGTAAAGCTTGTAGTACCTACGTAACCAAGGAAGCTAACGACTTTTTTACAACGACGTTGATTAGGACAAAAAAAGCTCACAAGCCAACAAAAGAGTAACAATTACCGCAAATGTAAATATTTCTGTTAAAATTAGCCAATACTAAACATGATACTGTATAAAAAGAAAACTAGATATCAGAACGAATACTGCGCTGCGGTTTGGTGGAGCAGCATGGTGCTTGGGAGATGCCTCATTGAACACTACGGTGCCATAATTATATGAATTGCATAGAACATACTGCACAGTAAAACGCTTTTTTGACCTGTTCACTGTCACGTTTTTGATTCCTGAATGAAGGCGTCTTTTAGTAGTAAAACATAAATAATAGTGACACATATACCGAAGATGAGCAAATGCTTCCACTGTAAAAAAATGATAGTTAAATTAGCTACCTCAATTGAAACTATTTCAAATTTGGTATATACATGTTCATAGACACTATTCCAAAATTCCACATGCATTAGTTGACTCACGTTTTTAATTTTATTTTGAAACTAGTAGTAATACGAGAAATTGTTGATACAATGTGATAATGCACGTAATGTGCAGTATTCTTGGGTATTTTATTAAAAAAGCTCACAGACTTTTGTCAAAATGTTACTAGATTTTGTTATAAAATCATATTCTGAATAGGAAATATAGCAAAGACTCACAATTCCCAGCGTTTTCATATTGAGCCCATTCGGGGAGCCTATCAAAACAGTTATGTTGTTGTACAAAAAATTGTATTGACGATTTAAAACCTGGTACTCCAGAGATGACAAACCATCCCATGATTGTCTATTATCTGCCCCCTTCAGAATATTAAACCTGTACAAGTATAAAACAAAACGTTAACATTGATAAGTATCATTTTGCTTTTACCTTTACAGTAAAAGCATCTGCGATTATTTGCACAAGCAAGACTGAAAATATTTAACCTGGTATCACTTATCCAGTATGTAAGATGGAAAGTAATTTGCATCTACCTTAAACCCACATGGCATACCTTGCAACATATCATTTCTATCATGTTTGATAAATTAGTAAAGTATCCTATTTTACCTTTCAGGTAGAACTTCATTCCCCTTATCATGAGTATGCTTAGCCATGTGGTATCTGGCCACGTTTGAAGATATTCTATAGACTGACATGCACATTCGAAAAATCCTGCAATAAACAATATTGATATGGGACAGAAGCAGCAAACCATCAATATCTAGGCATAAACAAAAATATACGAGAGTGTTTTTCAAGCTTTTCGGAAACTATTTCCTTGCCATTATAGGTTGTCACAAACCTAAATCAGTGCATGAGCTTCACTTTTTTAAGAGCTCTGATCCAAGATGTAAGTACAATATGCACTGTCACCTGATTTGGTTATCATATAATTATACCCAAAACCTGAATCCAGTGGATCGTCTTTTACCTCAGTCAAAGTGATTTCAAGTGTTAAGTACCTCTAATTATTAACAGAAATCTGCCGTATGAAATATGAAAAATTATATTTCAAAATATTGGAAATAGGGAAAGGATGTCTACGCCTGTCTCGTTGACCTCAAAAAAGCATATGATTGATTCCATCAAAATAAGCTCTGGAGAGTATTAGAGGTACGACATTGATAATTAATAAGTTACTAGTACCGATTAAATCACTATACACAGGTATGTGTATTGTCACCTCTCCTTAACATAGTTTACATGAACAGGATGGACAGGCACAGCCTTGCTGAAAAGTGTGCCATGGTTGGAAGCAGTAGAATCAGTCATTTGATGTTTGCAGACGACCTGGCTCTTCTCACGGCTCCAGGATGAAAACAAGCATAAAGGAAACTGAGAGCTTTCAAGAAACCCTGCTCAGGCATTGAGGAACAGTATCCCTTGATAAGCAGAAAATTGAATTAAACACCAAAATTGAAAAAGCAAGTGTAGTTAGGCATGGGCTTCAAAGTTCGCCTGTCATGAAGCAGGAGCTTTCTAAGACCACAAAACTCTCAATTTCTAAGTCAGTTTTCCTTCCGGTTCTCACCTATGGTCAATGGTCATGAATCTTGGAGAATGACCAAACGATTGCGCTCATGGATGCAGGCTTTAGAAATGGGATTTGTACAAAGGGTTCATGGTGTAACAGTACTAGATAAAAAGAGTAGCACCGAAACCCATAAATCTCTAAATGTTAAGCCCCTATTTCTTCCAATCGAGACATCCCAATTGTGATGGTTTATCCATGTCACCAGAATGCTTCAGGAAAGACTTGCAAATTGAGTTAAGCTTGCCACACTAACCGTAAACAAACAATGGATCGGCCAAGAACCATGTGATGCAAGTACATCGGTAACTTCACCTGGCCTGGTCATGACCAGGTATTCCATTAGCCGAACTGGCAAATGTGGCAAAAGATTGCAAACTGTTCTGGGAGTTCCTAGAGCTGTTGCACCCACAACCTTCTTGAGAGAATGAAGCAGTGATGGAAACAAGTTTTAATAGTCATGACACAAGTCAAGTCACCATTTACGATTTATTTTTCATTTTTGATCAATAATTTAATATAATAAATGGCTTTCTGAATACTCGTAATGTAAATCTCATTTTATCCATTTCTGACACTTTTGCACATTCAATAGAATGTACTGCACAGTGATTTTTGAATGAATTCTCTCACAAATATAAAAACTGATTCCATAACAATTTGAAATAATTTGTTTTATGGCTCGAGTCAATTCAACTGAAATTTCTACGTTAACACGAGTCAAGTCGAGTCTTTTAAGCACTAAAACACAGGTCAAGTCTTTCCAAAAACCTGACTCAAGTCAAGTCATTAACTTGAGTCAATCGAACTTTGGATTAAAGTGGGAATCAAAGGGAGATTCAAATCTATAACAATGGTTTTCTTGGAAAGTGTGTCTAAAGCTGGGCAAACCAAATGTGAGTACAGTCTCTTATATTTCTTCTCATCTCTTCTAAAGTTATTTTTTTATTCTGAGTCTTGCTGTCTGCTCTGTGTTTAGTCGATTACAATCGTGATGGAAATTACGTTTAAAATTATAGATGATATGTGTAAATTATGATTACCACATTATCATCTACCTTCAGACTGGCCTTACACATACAGAAAATGTTCTATTTAAACTTAATTCAAACACCAGAGTCATAAACATTGTTTTTTACATTATGATATCAATTGCCACCTTGTACTGCATGTCATACTTACTCACTAAATTTGCAATACATTTCGGTAATAATTGATTATTATCCACCAAATATTACAGAAAAATTCTTTCTCCGCTATACTTACTGACAACTTTTCTATGATTTTAAAAGGTCAACTTGTCTTTGGACTTGCCCCTCACTTTTAGATGGCCTTTTGGCCTACTTGTCAAAAAGTTTTTCCATCCTTGGGGCAAGCAAATGCTACTCAGAAGTAGGCAAAGATATAGTAAATAGAACACTCAATGGTCACCTTCTAAACATGTCATCATCTTCTCCACCCCATCCCCAATATTCATTTGAATAACCGTTCACTAATCGGAACTGTTCTGGGGTCATTGCAGTAACGCCACCGAAAATTTGCTGGTATGGTATTCTGCGTAGAAATAAAAACAAAACCCTAAAAATCGTTTCATGTATGGACATTTTAACATGATATTTATAATATATAAGCTAAAGAGCAAAACCTCCAGCAATAGATAATTTTTGTTATACATGACCATAAGTGGGCAGTACCGTGGTACTATAGTACCAGATTACAGTACCCGGTAATTTTTCAGTGCTGGTACCATTGATACTTTTTGAATCTCTGTACTGAATTACTTTTTTCAAAAAATTTTAGTCGTTTCCGACACTCCGCACTTTTCAAGTGATTATTTAAAAGTTTTGAGAAGAATTAATTAAACATTAAAACCAATTTTTAATGTTTGCTATTCTATTTTAATCTGCAAACATTAAAGCTGAAAGGTTTCAGGTCATATATGTTTTGACCTAGAGTAACCTTTACCTGAGCTTAAATATATAGCGGTAAAATTAAACATCCAGCAAGATCCATTACAGAAAAGTACCAAAGAATCAACAAAATCCCGTTTTGAACTACTTTTTTGAAACAGTACGGAATACTGGTACAGTTGGTACATGTTTTACCAAGTACCGGTATTGACTGCCTATCTCTGTGCAATATGCATGAACTTGGAAATACTTGATTTTTCTAGTTCGTGTAATCATTACTGGAAATTATGTTGAAAGTGATACACATGTTGATGTTAAATCTACTTTTAAAAAACAGCTTAGGGTGTAGTCTGGGAGAGAAAATATTGCAAGCAAAAACACATAAGCTGACACACCCACCAACTGTTTTAATTTGGTTTGAAGTGGCAAATAAAACAACCACTATATCAAACATATACATTCCACCTGCTTGTCTCTTTCCGAGCTTGCATGATTAATGTACCAGCATACGACTTTAGTTTTATCATTATGCTAATAAAATAATCTACAAATATATAGTACTGTAGTAATTAACAGGTTAACATTAACACAATTACAGGTAAAAACTATTTAATTAACAGGATTTAGGATTTTTTATGCAATATCTTGAGTCAGTAGATGGGAAAGGTTGAAATAGCTGAAAATTTTATAATTTAAGTGAAAACTTTGTATATCACGAGAAAAAAATGAAAAATATAGAAGACTTTGCAGAAAACCAATTTATTGCAAACGGTACAGTTGACCCACACCACCCCAGCTAAAAGTCAATATTACTAATTTCTACCTATATGTCAGCCATAAGTAAACAACCGCAATGTGTTTGAAGGGGCTAAATTTATTAAAGTAAGATATAGATACTTACTTGTAATGAAATATGTTTATCGCAGCAGACATATGTTTTGGTTCAGAACTGCAGGTGTATAAATTGCGATCATCTTCAGGTAGTAAATCAACATCGTGAAAAATAATGCAGTCGTACCCAGGAAAATGTTTCATGACTTCTTTAAAGCCAATGTTTAGTAACTTTGCTCGATTAAACAACGCATCTCCAGCCTAAAAAAAATTGAAACATTTTCTAAATAAAAGCTAATTTATAACAAGCAATCTTAAAAACTAATTTTTCAGTTTTCATTTAACTTTGATGAAAGAAATAACACCAACTGATAAAGCATTACACAAATGTGAAAAATAACAATTCAAAAAACTCCAAGATAAAAATGTGATGACACAGTTTCAATTATTTTTAAACTGGCTTCAGAAATTGGGTTAATTAACATTTATTATCATTAAAAATTTGTTTGATTAAAAAAAAAGTTTGATTTTTTAACTCTAGAGTCTAGGCTATATTAGGAATTTTTAAAACACACATTAGACAGGTAGTTCCCCTTATATAATACCAAATTATATTTAATTTAAACGAATATTACATTAGTAGCATGCAGCATAATTATTTTAATGTATGTTGCATTTTTTTTCAATTAGTCCGGAATTACCTTTTACAACTGAATACTTGAAGTTATGAACTACAGGCAAATGAAATATGTCAGCATTTTGCTATAATTTGGGTGTTTCTGACTGGAGTCAGTAAAAGGTGTAGTAAACTTCATAAACAGGACACAAATCATAGTGTAGATGAAGTTGAACCCCAACTGACAGTTGCAGCCTCATATGAATCATTTGAGATATATTAAACAACCAACTTAATTGCAAGGTACCGTAAATATAAATAAACCACCTATAGTATTGCTATACCACAATGGAGCCACATATTAATGATCTGCGATTGTATTAAAGTTTATTTAGTTTAATACTTGCTTTCGCACAAGCTCTCTTTAAGCGACTTCCATTGTATTGCATTTATTAACAGTATATGTACCAGCATGGGTGGCACCACATCATTTTAAACAAATTAATCTTACCAAATTAATCACATAGATTCCATATTCTATTTCTTGCCTCTGCAATATCGAGTGCATATGACGAACAAACAGCATCAAATGATCCAGTCGATTACGGTATGGGATAACGATGGCAGTTTTTCGATGAGGAATGCAATGTTTCGGGAAAACAATGCCCATAGGAGGCCTCTTGGTACTTACAGGCAAATGTATTTCCGATACGTTTTGGTCTTCCATGGTGCTATCTAATTTGTAGACGTATTTCCCTCGCTACGAAAACATAGACGATAACTCAAATTAAAATACAATATACATTCTTGTAAGTGCACAATAACATACATACATAATTACAAAACAAGCACTATAGCTAATTAAGATCCACAGCTAACTTTTCGAACTTTGATCCAGTATAAGCATCTTCCATATGTAATCGATGACATTACTTTTTAATAGAACAGCTGACAAAGTAATAGCCTAAAACTTCTTCACTTGAAAACTGAAATAACATTCTTACTTGAACTAAATGATTTTTTCTTAAACGTCGCTTATCCAAGGCGTTAATAGTTTGAAATTGTAGACCATCAAAGTAGTTGATTAGTGATCTACGCCGACGGTTTGTATGGTATATGGGGAACCCTTTATAATGTTGCTTTAAACTGTCATCAAGCCTTTTTAAGTCTACATCCAGGCTACTCGTCTCAGTGTTTACTTCTAACGATCCCACTATCAAAGAAAAACACTGTAAGTTGCATCTCCACACATCCAATGTTATGCAAATATTATTATGATAACAGGACCAGGTAGTTATTGTAACTGATTGGATTGCAGCAGTAATTTCCAAAAGTGGTGACGCAATCATTTGTGATATAAGACGAATATTAATATTGTTTCTATAATATTAACACAAATGAAATTATAGGATTTATAATCGTGTTAAAAACTGAAGCGGTTTGCATATCAAAAACATTGTCCAAAAAGTATATGGGCAAATATATAAAAAAAAATTACAGGCTCATTTTTTATCTTTTAAGGTCGAGTTAGAATGTGATAGTTACTCTTCAGTGTGACGAGGACACAAAACACCACCACAATGAGGATTACTGCATTTCAACTGGCAAAGTAATAAATTAATAGAATTTTTAAAGCATGATTTTCAAAGTAACATTTTATACAAATAATTCAATTCTGACTTACATTTACAAGTCTTTCACTATAATGGGTACACAAAAATTAAGAAACCGGTTTTATGCTAAGTTTAGAAGCAACAAATTCTTGCATTGCTGCTTATTTATAAGTAATAAATAATTAAATTCCTATTTACATGACTCCTTAATTTCACAAAAAAATTCTTATAAACAAGTTAAAATATATAAAAACAAGTTCTTATATATTCAAGGAAAGGTTATAAAATAGATGCTGTTGTAAAATACACTAGATCAGGGGTGGGCAAACTTTTTGTACTGAGGGCCACATTTGAAAAAATGTTGCAGCCGGCGGGCCGCACATTCTCATTACAAAGTAGGAAAATTTACCCGGTGTGTAAATAAACGCATATTCATATTAAACACAATTTTGTATTCCACACTCAGTTACGTTTAAATCTATGCAATCATCATCACAAAATTTAATGAGACTTGTGCAACTGTTCACAGTTTTACGGTTACGGTAGGCCTACGGTAGCCGCTACCGTAATTGTATTTTATGATCAAACAATTGAATCAAGCAGTGCGTGAGAAGTGTATGTTGCAATACATGCGCGACTGACGTGTGTGTGTTTACGCACTGAAAGTGAAGAGAAAAACACACTCATAAAGGGAATATTATTTTGTCATGTAACCTGTTTAATTAAAACAATAAGTGATGAGTAGGAGTTTCTGCAAGTGCCGGCGGGCCGTAGTTTGCCCACCCCTGCACTAGATCATCAAAATTTTGTATTGTGCCTGTTCATTTGTTATTATATAAATGTATCTTGGCTTAGAAAACGACAAAAACACTGTTTTATTGGGTAGGTCTTCCGGCTTCAGCAGTATTCAAAAGTCACAACTCACCCAAATCTGGAGGGTAAAAAGGACAAATAGCACGCCCTTCATCTAAAACTTTTTTTGTTTCTGGCAACAAGATTTCATCCACTTCATCAACCACATACTCTTCATGTAATAGCCGAGTTTGAAGCTTTATTTGACTCTTTAACTTATCTTGAATGTCATCATGTTGAGTTTCTAAACGCTTCGCTTCAATGCAAACCTCAGCGCTGGCACTGCAATATGTAAAGAAATAAACATTTTTAATATAAAACAGTTAAGTATGTAAAATCATTCACAAATAAACCAGATCTTTAACTAAACTTGACCTTGCAACTTACTCGGTTTTGTAGGAATCTGGCATAAATACAACAAACGCAAAATCCAGCTGGAACAAAATATGTAGTACCACGAAAAGAATTGTGGCAGTTACAAGTACCCTCCGCCATAAAACAAGTGATTGCTGATGCTTAAGTTTTAATGGACCTCGAAAAAAAATTCTATGTATGACATTGTATGTTCGCCGATGAACGGATTGAATGGGATGTTTCATCATATGAGAAAAAGATAAGCTTCAGAGACAAGAATCATTTTGATAACTACAAAATGTAAGATTGCACATGTTTGGCAGTATTTCTAAGAATAAGACGCATAAACATTTTATTCAGGGCTTTCCTGTTAAAATAAAAACATGTCATATCATACTTTATACAAACATTTATGAGCTAATCAACATCGGAAATCCACTCAAATGTATTTTACTTTGTTAATAAATTTCAAAAAATAAACCTAATTGGTCATTGAAAACTTATATTCATTCGGTAATTTTTTTTTTGTGTAAGGAGCACTGTCCCTACTCGAGGGATACCAAATTACAATACGGTATACTTCAAACTCCGCAATATTGTATCTCACAAATAAAATTATTGAATTATTTGATAATATTGTTCCAATCTCATTGACTAGGAAGTAAGAACGTTTTCGACAAGAGATTGTGCATACAAAGATATAAGTTTTGGCGTGAGCTGCATGACGTAAAAGATAGATATTCAGGTGCATCAAGCACAATCGGAAAAAAATCTTGAGGGCTGTAAGGAGCAGTTGCCACGCTTTCCACAATATGGATGTCATGCACGGAAGCCTCAATTCTTTGTTTCTGTATTATAAATTTGTGTTCATATATTATATAAATTGGTGTTCAAACAACCTGTTTTTCTTTGTTTGTACGAACACCCACAATCTGAACATTTTGATCTAACTAGCCTACAGGAATGAGGTTTTACAGACTACACTTCAATTAATTAATCCCATTATCTGAAATTCTGACACGCCATAATCAATCGGTAAAACTACAACGAGGTTAGCAGCGGCGAAAAAGAAACGATACAATACAAATTAGGCTATCAGGGGTAGGTAAAAGATGGACTCCGTACGGACTTCTA
This sequence comes from Clavelina lepadiformis, assembly GCF_947623445.1. Taxonomy (NCBI): domain Eukaryota; kingdom Metazoa; phylum Chordata; class Ascidiacea; order Aplousobranchia; family Clavelinidae; genus Clavelina; species Clavelina lepadiformis. The sequence goes on along the minus strand of NC_135246.1, from coordinate 11,943,542 downwards.
TGACTTTTACGGATTCCGTAAAACAGGTAAAAGACGGACTTCTACGGACTTTTACGGACTTACCAATTTGGTCGGCTAAATATTCAAATGATTTTTTTCTAATAAATGAGCATTTTAGTTGAGCTCTTCAATACGTTTGGTCGCTGAATGATTAGAACGTCGGGCTCGCAATAATGCGGCCCGTGCTCAATACCTAGTGGCGCTTCCGTAGTAATGCTCTTAAAGAAGCCATTAGAGACGCTTGCTGCTGTTCAGTGGACCTAAGAAACAGTTCTAAATTCTGGCAAAGCAAAATAAAAAATCTGTGTATCAATAGGAAATTACACATCGGCTAGTTCGGTAATCAGTACGCAAGCAGTCAGGTATCATCACCGGGTTTAAGTCGTGTAAAGTGTAAAGGCTTTCGTTAGACCGAGGATAAAGATTACTTATACGATATCCATATTATATCATTGCCTACCAGTACCACCATCCGCGTTAGGGAAAGAGAGTCGATGAATCTTGTGCTTGTTTATACATGTGCATGTTTTAGAGAGCATAAAGAAACCAGTAACTATTTTGTTGATTGTAAAATTATAGATTGTACACAGAAAATGGAGTAATAATATTGTGATTAAAATGTACCTTGCTGTTTAGGAAATGTGGATGAAGTAAAAAAGTTCTTTCTTTGTTTTAAAATTTACTCATTAGTTGTTAATTTTAAGATAGGCTAGCTTTGTTTGTTTGATATGTCTTATGCAATTGCCATCAATGTACAAAATTGCCAAACTATGGTTAGCCATATGTGCCAAAATTCGCTGTCTTCAACATGTTAAAAAATTGTCTACACGTTCGAAATTTACAAACGTGTTATTATAATTTGCCTGGCCGAAAGATCAACAATTTTGCCTTCATTAACTGCATGCACGATAAATTATTGTGTAAAAACATGGCTGTGCTGGCCAAACGGCGCTTGTTATTTTTGAACGCGTTTGTAAATTACGAACGCGCTGAAAAAAGGAATTTTTACACCATGACTAACCATACCAAACAAAGTCATAAAACCATTTACGTTTGAGGTCATTTAGTGGTAGGGAAAAGGCCATGCATCAAGATGAGCTTACAAAACCAGGTCTAACGCTTGCGCAAAAAATCACATATCGGTCATGCGCGATACAGTGTTTACTAATATAGCTTTTAAAAGAAGCCTTGGTGGAGCTTATCATCGAGTGAGGATTGAAAAGTGTGAAGATGCTTCGCCTATCTCTCAGTGAGCGATTAAGGTCGCGTGTTCTTCACGGGAACCACTGGCACGGAAGTATGTCATATCCGCCAGCAAACAAAAACCTGGTAAAACTTTATTTGCAGAAAAAAATTAAAACTGGTAATAGCAATGTAATATAAAGTTATCAATAAAAGTTGAGAACGCAAGAGTAGGCCTACATAAAAAAGTATAATCAACGAAAGAAAGCATAGGCTTAAAATAAGGAGTAAAACGAGAATGTAAAGGAAAATGTTTAAGGCGTGACTCTTTCCACCACAAGTCGATTTGCTGGGATGCTCCGAGATTTAATTCGAGATGAAAACCAAATATCAGCAACTTTTTTTGTTCTTAATAGAATTACCAATTGGCTTTATCACTTGCCGGTCTGATGACTTGCCCGGAAGTTACAAACCTTCTAAACTCATTCCGGATTGGCTGCATCGACGATTTATATCCACGTGACATGCTGAAACTTCTATCTTGCGTCGAAGTAGTTTGCTCCGACAATGAAAATGAGAATCGAACTTCCTTTAAATATTGACCCTTTGTGAGCTCATTTTACCATTCCTGTAATGCATTAATTTTTTCAAGAAATCAAAAAAAAATTGTGAAGGAATAAATCAAAAAGAATCATGCATCCAAATTGCTGAAGAACGTGTTGAAGTAACTCGGCAGGCTACTGTATAATTCTAGTGTATAAACTGCAGCGAATCGTTTATTTTTTGCAAATTCCAGATGAGGAACGCACAAAATTGTTCCAACCTTGTCGAAACATAATGCAGTAAAATAAAAACATGCTCACAAACAATCCTTGAACAGGAAAAAGCGGCAGCCTCGAGCGTCTAAAACGTGCAAGAATTTTACGATAGCCTGATGAAGTGCTACACTGCTGTAACGATAAAAGGCTATCATTACCAACACGTCAGCGTAAGTAAGATAATTTGAAAGAGTCTATTGAGCAAAAGGAGTGAAATGTGTCAAATTTTCAGTTTTTCTTAGAAGAAGTCATTCGTTATCAATGGATTCCATAATTTCTTCCCAGAGCCTGTATTTGTCCAGTGCCAAACCACTGCCACTTGCCAGTGGAATCTGCGCCGCTAAAAACTTTTGGCTGTTGGCGTCATAGCGAGGCCACACCTCGGATATCTGTAAGCCCTCGTTTGGGTCTCTGTGAAATTAACAATAAACAATCTTTATAAATTTAGGTTTTTTCTTTGATTTAAGTGACGTTCAGATAATGCATAAAACATTTCATTCGATAAAAAAACTAAGTTTGAAAAAATAACATAATTTTTACCTATCATATCATATTATTATATATTATATCATACTACACCCGTTAGTGACAAAGTTGACCATATAAGTCATCCATTCCCTGCTGAACGTTCGCTCAATCTCGTTAAACTTAACGTCAATACTAAGACCTTCTTCACACAGGGGAACCCCTAATGTAAATAATATGTCGTCACCATGGTCACACTTGCAAAACGTTGGCTTTATCTGGTTGACGGAGCCATAAGCTGTGTTATGGTTGTAAGAAAGTTGCTGTGTCATCTGATAAACATAAGTAGGCAAGCCGCATCCTGTGATTATATAGGAAAATTTGACAAGAAATATTCAACCCTGCGTTATAAATGTACCTTGGAAATGACATGCAATTAATTCAAAAATTTTTCAATAACTTACTGTCGTGGCTAAGAGCTTGAGTAACAGCTGGAACAATAAAGACGAAATCAGCCAGTGCAGTCGCGTATATTTTGCTCCATTTTGTAGGCTCCTTAGGAAAATCGTTGACGTATTTTGCAATTATATGATCAATTACTTTCTCACTAACTCCGTTCTGCAGAAAAGCAGTATGAAGCAATGCGTACTTGTTCGGTGAAATTAATTTTAGGCCTAGTACATAAGTAACAACATCTTGAGATGTTGATCAACTTTTACAGAGCAACATTTTCAGATTACTTACTGACTACGTATATTATTCATCTGCTGAACATATTACTGATCTTTTGTCTTAAGAATGATTGTAAATTTTCATTTACGCAATGTTGAAGTTGTTCAACTTTTGCTAAGTAAGAGTAAATTACTAATCACCGAAAAAAAAATTTCGAAGTATCCTTTGATGAAGTTCCTGCTCGTCTCTTCATTAAGTCCTTCCCCAAACCCATCCGGATCTAGCATCGAAATGTATCCACAGAGTTCCGAATTTGTGCATCCGATGACGTAAGGCACCGGGTTTATTTCTCCTGCGACCAGAAGTTCAGATGGAAGTTTAGGAAGAAACGTCCCGTCCACTACAGGCCCAAAATACATGTAGGACTAGAAACATCAAAAAGTAGAAGTAACCTAATCATGCTAAAAGAAATCCAGGCCGTTTAAACCAGAAAAATGAAAACAGCGATAAAAACCCTGGACAAAAAAAAGATTTGAAATAAAATTTTTTGGTGAATAAGCTTATTATCCTGATTACATGTATGGGCTATGGCTGCGATTACTGTGAAAGAAAAGCGAAAATAAACACGTTCTACTGTATATGATTAAATTGAACTTTGTAAACTCATTTTTTCAATTCAGTTTTCACCTCCTCGAGTTTTTCTTGAACTTCTCTGAGTCTCCCAGAAGGAACATTTTTCAACCCTCTAATAACTTCATCCGGATCTTCATCTTCATCTTGTTCTATTTCTAGTTCCTTTATGAGTTGGTTGAAAACGTTGGCTGTGTCCTGACGAGGAAATTCTAGGAAAGTTTAAAAAATAATAAAGTTCATAATTAAAATTTCCGAAAATTGCAGTTATAAACAAAGCCTTATATAAGAGAAGCATTAAGCAGAATTTACGTTATGAAAATTAATTTATAGAGCTGGTATTAAATCGCACATAGCGAGTGGGCTCTCCTGCAACTGATTAGTCATACAGAAAGAAATTTTACCAATAAGATCACCTGGAATTATGGCGCTCCCGCTCAAGCTGACAGCCTTTTGAAATAAGCTACATGACATGGGCGATATCACGTGATAACTTACTGATACGGCTCCAGCTCCTTGACCAATGATTGTCACGTTGTCAGGGTCACCACCAAATTCCCGGATGTTGTCACGAGTCCACCTGAATAAGCAGAATTACTGAAGCTGCGTTTACCAAATTGTTATTGGACGAGTTTTAAAGGAGCTTTTTCAAAAGCGGAATCCATATAATAAGCTTAAAGATATAGTTGTCTTTGATGACAAGAAATCACTATTCTATACTCACTCAAGTGCCGCGATTTGGTCGAGAAATCCCATATTTCCTGAGTATGACGTATCCTTGCCGGTTGTTAGGAAACCGAAAACACCGACCCGATAATTTGCTACTACGACAATGACGTCGTGTAAGCTGCATAAAATATTTCCATTTGTTGTTCCTTGACTGGCCGCTCCGAATGTGCAATAACCGCCACCGTCAATCCAGAATAGAACCTATGAATAAGGAGGAAAGTTGTGGTTCGCACATGTACACCGCACGTATAAGCAATAAAAATATTATTCTATCATGCATGTTATTGGTCTTGAGAGGCAAACCAGGTAGAGAAGAAGAATATGTTTAGTTGGTTTCACCTACCGGCAAATTGCTATGCTCGGATGGCTGCGCAGTATAGACGCTTAAATACAAACAGTCCTCACTCATGTTGGTCATGTCGTAGCCAGATTGATTGTAACTGGCTCTGCATGTTCGATAAAGCTTGAAGATAGCCGCGTTTGGACTTTGTATCGGGCTAGGGGGGTTCACGGTACCATCCAATACCTCTGACCATGGATTTGGCCTAAAATGTATGAGCGCTTTAACCAAGATTGTCGTAAATGATACTTAAATTTTCTTCAAGTTGAAGTTACTGAAATAAAACTTATAGAAGATTTGTACTTAATCATGAAACATTTTTTCACAGCAGGAGAACAAGTCCTGCCCAAACTAAGCTCCTATAACCAAGTTTCCAAGCATATTAGGTCGCAGCATCCAGAAAAGGTTCAGGCAAAAGCAAAGTAGATTAGAATGTAGTAGCATATAAACCTTTTTTCTTAAACTCAATATCCTGGTGTAAACGTGACACCAACAAGACGTCCAAATATTTACCTGTGACGTATACCCTATGTTTGCCTTTGTTAAGGTGTAAATTTACTATTGTTAATTGAACAATGACCACGGCGCCTGGATTTTATAATTATACAAAATTAAAATCTTATGGTTTCGTTTTCAGATACGTATTTGTTGAGCTGCAACATTATTCAGCCAAACAAAACTTCTTTCAACTTTTACTGCGATTCATGACCAGCGGCCACTCTACAGACATTTAGCAACACACAAGCATTATACGTCCACAATTACAACTACTTACTTGACAGGAGCCTCGAACCGCAGTTCGCCGATGGGTGGTTTCGCAAATGGGATGTTGGTGTAGTGATAGACTTGCGACTTCCCAAAACTTGGCTTATGAAGACGTTGTCCTTTCACCTTGCCAAGTTTTGTGCTCACCACTGGACAATCACTCATGGTGCAAATGAAAAAAGCCTCATCTATCTGAGACTTCCAATACTATGGTTTGTATGTGCCGTAAGCTTGGGCTATTAATAACCATATTAAAATACCATGATTGTCGTCCTATTGCAACCGCGTTTAACCATACGTTAACTAATCGTGCTTATATCCTAACAAAAATAGTTGCTAAGTGAAAAAGCTACTGCTTTGAGCAGTTTCTTCAGCTCTGTTTTGATTATGGTACAATCATAATAATCGCAATTACTTCATTGTACAGTAGGCTACATATGCTCCGTAGAGTGAGACTTTTATGTTTAGGAATTCAATTTCAAATAATGGAGAGACATTGCAGTTTGCATACAATAACATTTTCATCAAGTATTGATAAGTTTTTAAGTTAGTGCGATGATAACGGTTTCAAATTAAACCGAAAATAGTAATTTGATATCATTGTATGTTTTCTTTGTCTTTGAACGAGATAGTGATATAATTACACAATGCAAACGGTAAAACCATTTGAATTCGACGTAGTAAGTCGTTGCCAATTGATTGTAAGTTGACAACAAAAGAACATCTTTCGGTAACCTGGCGCCAATTTTGCCAATTTTGGCTGTGATAAACCCATTACAGCAAAAACAATACTCACAAAAAGGAAAGTTTGAGTTTTTCTCCATGCAATTGCAATTCTTTGCACTTAATGAGAACGTAAAAATAGCCTATCATTCACTTAAAAATAAACCCACCATACGAGAGATAACAACGCGAAAAATAAAGATTTACCAACTAGTTTCATGTTTATTTTAAATTGATATGCTGGGCAACATAGTTAAACAAATGACAAATGTTTGCAATTCTTATTACGAGGTTTAAACTATTTCGGTTTTCGGATAAACGAGCGGCCTCATGAGCTTGCATTTTTATTTCTGCCCTTTTGTGTCTAACCGCTCCAAAAATTCCACAGATTTCCGCCACTGGTTTCTACTATGACTCAGTATTGTATACAGCCTTCGGAAATTTTCTAACTCAACAAATGAGGATTAGGATCTTGTATAATATTTACTACTGGAAGATAAACTGCTACTAGTTGTATAACCAACTTAAGCAAGCTAACTTATATTTTTAAAATGTCATAAATTATAACTAATATATATAATGAATGCAACTACCATAACGATGTTCACCTACCATTATAATATACAGCATTATAGTTGAATTAAGTGCTAAGGGCTGATTGAGTTAATTATTAAACCGGGTGTTGTTAGAACAAACAAGCTAGGAAACGGGACAAAGGCTGAGCATGGCGATGACATTTTCGTTGCGTTATTGCACACAATCGATTATTTCTATACAGCTCACAGCCAATGGTTAAAATGTTTTTCTTATTTTATGCTCTCTACGTACTGTAAAATCCAACCAAAAAACGGCCCATATTCCAAAGCAAGAAAGATAACGCTACCTAGCGGTTATTTTTTAATGGATTTTGTTTTGCTTGAAATTTTCTGAGAGCATTTGCACTGGCACCTGGTGGAAGAACCAAGTCATTGACATCGTAATCTACGTTGAAAGAAATACTTTGTGACATCCCGTGTTAACTTGAAGGTATTGATATAACTGAAATGGGTGTAGGACAGGCCACTTATGGTTAACGTTTATTAACCCATTTGGAAGTTACTTACGGTCCAGTGTTTTTTAACCTGGTAAACTGTCCACCCGAGGGGGAATGAAATCAAAAGAATGAATGACGAAGTTAGAGCCTTCCAAGGCAGAAGTGTCTAAGATGAAGCAAATATACCTACCCATTTTTTAGTCAGAAACAACCCCACAATATACTTAGCGAATGGCCGCAAACTGTTTTTTTAATTTCTCACGTTTATTCTTCGGTTAGCAATCGGATGAATAATGTGTATAACAAAGTTTTACTCCCTTATGGGAAGAATTGATTTGGAGAACTTCTAAATGGGTTGAGCGAACCTAAAAAACTTTACGAAATAGTGTACTAACCTACATTACTGTAGCCACTGCCACACTGAAAAACTTAGTAACAGAGCAAGGCATGACGTAGGCACTTTCTAAACCTAAAAGGCTCTTCCAGTATACCTTTCAAATATCCCGAAATGACAAACAGAAAATAAATCAGAGAATGCCCCTAATACATGTGAATCAAAGATCGACAGAAAATTGGTTAAACTTCATCAAGGATCAAATGGTAAGTCACATTACATGCACTGCTGTTGTTCAGACTTTATCTTAGACTTTCCTTAAGAACTGATTTATCGCGTTTTCTTCGGTAAGTTAATTTATTTAGAACTTGGAAACATGAGTTGTTGTAATATATTTGCAAAATACACATAGAGTTTTCTACTCTTAAGTTTAATTCTGAACACAGGAAAAGCAGCAGTTTTTTGTTGCTTGGTTGATAGTTATTGTCAGTGCAATGATCAGAGGAAACAAAATCCTCAATGTAAATGTCGAATTTGTTCAGCTTCATGTAGTTGCCAATTTCTATAATTCGGTATGCTGCAGTACGCCTTTTCCAGCACTGTAACGTTTTTCTATGTAATCCCACAAGCTTTCAGCATTTGTTACTTGGTCTCTGACCATTTCCTGAAGTCCAATAGCTTGATCTAAACTCTGCCAGTAGTCTTCAACCCAGCGATGAATGCTGCATATGGACAAAATATTAATTGTCGTTTTTAGGGCATTACAAATCACCAAGTGGTTTAGTATATGATCGAAATGTATGCCACGAGCTTAAAGCTCATATTTAAAGGCATGAAGTTGTATAAAAGCAATTTTATGTGCTGATGAACTTATCTGTAAAATACTTAAACTTTTATACAATATTTATATATACTGATCATTTGGTGGAATATCATCAATACTGCCAACAGATGGCTCTGGGATTGGACACTTTAAATGCTCTGGAGGAACTGTTCTGGAAGACATTGCAGTTCCTTCCTCCAACTTCTTCAGTATTTCATGCATCTGAAAACAGATTGTAGCTAAACTGGCAACCATTTAATTATTAACTTATTTAAACTAACATGAAAAAATTGTATTGACTACAACTAAATTTTTTACATAGGTTGTACCTGTTCACAAACATAGCACTCATAATCACCAACAAAGCTGTTTTCATCAACTCCGTTAACTGACCACGTGCGATTTGACAAAGTTTTTAGGAGTAGATTATTGCTTTTCAGTATTGAATTATCATTTTTATATTCCAAATATTTCAAGTAAGCATCGTCATTTTTATCCAGATAGTTTAAATATTCAGCCAAGCTTGCAGGGGATTCGAAATCATCCACTGCATATTAATATATAAAAATTACTTTAAAAAATTAAGACTTGGGGAATTCATGAAAATTATATACGAAATTATATGTTTAAAAACAATGTTATGTTTTCCGGAGCTTGGATCTGATAAATGCTCCTTTTCTGGACACTCACCCATAATTACTGACCCGGGGTGTGGTGCCCAATCTCTTGCAGATGCAGAGCCACGATACACAGGTACAGATCCAACATGAAATGGCCTGGAGAACTTTTCCGTGATGTAGTCATCACATATCGCATTTTCGAATGCAAGATGAAACTTGTATTTTGCTAAAAATTTGTAATCCTACGAATGAAGTCTGTTGTAGAACGGTTATTTTCTTAAGTTTTTAACTACTGCATGATAAAAAATTTTCCTCTCGTATATAGAAAAAAGCTTTTTGTTACAGTCATCATTCCAGCAAATCTTATGATAAAAACTTAGTTTGGTGCTGTACATACCTAAAATATCATAAATTGCATTGCTTTCAAATTTGGAGGTGTCCATTAGGGTTAAATCATCAAAATCTTTATTGTGCAAGCAGCCACCATAAGAATCAACACTAATATTTGCCATTAACTGATAAATATATCGATCCCTGTCTGATGGCACATCACAATTAGATTGCAAATACACGGCCATGGCCAGGCCCTCTTTTCGAAATCTAATAAAACAATCTTGCATGAAATTAAAATTTACTTCGATTAATCATAAAAGAGATTCTACAAGGAATGATGCTACAAAACACTTGTTACATGCATGCTCATTACAAATTCAATCATGAGCCAAGGAAAGATACTTGTTTTTTTCCTTCAGTGGCACAGGTTTTCTTTCCATGTAATACTTGAGACTAGGAAAATGTTGAGTGGTCAGAGGAAAATCTGATTCTCTCTTAAAAGTTGCAGAATAATTAAACAAACTGAGAGCTTCTGCATGGCAGAGAAGATGGTTATTTTGGGGCGATTCTTCGTGCAATAGTGCCCACTGCAAAATATATTTATATAGATGTTTTGCTTGATTTACTTCAAGGGAATTTCCGCTGAGTTACCTCATGTACTTCAATTAGTAACATACCACTCTAGTCTAAACTTCCAGTTGAGTTATTAAATATGAACTAAATACTCAACATTTTCTCCAAAATTTAAGTATAAAGCATTAAACAATTAAACATGTATACACTTAATTCAATATTTTTCGTTTCAATGTGTTGTCATAAGTTGCACTTTTGATTTCCAAATCTTTTTACTCTACATTATCAGCTAATATAAGCTAATTAAATGTCACCTAACATAATACGGGAAAATTGAACGCTTTACTGCAAATTTTATATTCTTGAAACAAGTAAAATCACTTGAAATGTATAGTTAACAAAATGTAATTTACCCACCAAATGATTTTTTTTTCTGGGAACTGGAGCTTCATAGGCCCTGAAGTCCGTTCCATATAGCATAACTGTTAACAAGCGTATGGAATCATCTTTCAAAACATTCCGGTCTTGTGTAGCAAAGCATTTTACACCACTTCTTCGACAAGAAACTTCATACAAATCATTTTCATTTCCTGCAATGTACAATTTTCATCATTTTACTGCAAATGTGTGAGTTGCTAACTTGATTTAACACACAGCAAATATGTTATAGTGATTTCTTAACATAAATAACTTCTATATTCAGACTGCAAACAAAATTTGTGCTAAAACATGAAGAATTCTTACTGTATCTAAGTGTACTGCCAGAAGATATACACAAAAAACTAGTAACTTTTATAGAGCATGCATAAGCTTGTAAATGTCAATTTCTATTTTTGTATACAATATGAATCTTTGTAGTTTTATGCTTAGCACTAGTAAATTTGGAACCAGTGTCAAAATATAACAACACAATTATGTTACCTTGCTGAGTTACGTGAGGGAACAAATTTTCTTGCCACCATAGAATTGTTGGTGTTAGCTTTTTATTATTAAAGCTTTGTGTTGACCAGCAGGCAGCGCATAAATAGGCAAATAGAAGGGTCTAAATGAACATAAAAAATACACATTACGCAGTAAAAAATCATGTGGCATACCACTTACTGGTACATGTAGATTTTAAATCTTCTTTTGTACGTCACTACAGAAATGAAAATGATTTACAACAGGACTTGGCTTACAGTTAATGCAAATATGGGCAACACTGATTTGTTGTACGAGAAATAAATTTAGGTAAAGTGAGACATCTATCACTGCGCTGGAGCAACCTCCCTACTCGCCCGTTCTGGCTCCATCTGATTTATTTTCTCTTCCGCAAGCTCAAGGGGGTCATCAAGGGATCCCATTTTGAAGATGTTCACGTCATCAAAAAGGCCGTGACGACAAAGCTACGGAGAATCCCGGAAGAATCCTTTCAGGAATGCATGCAAGCGTGGTAGAGAAGGATGGGAAAGGGCGTTAGACTCTAGGAAAATTACTTTAAAGGGGATAACTTGTAATTTGGGTTTGCAATAGATCTTTTGTGACACTTTTTCTGGAACTTTTCTGACATGCCTCGTAATATGTGACTACACAAAGAGATGTTCTAGTGCAAGTTTATATCTATGATAAAACTAGCCAGATAAGTGAATCAAATTCGTGATCAAGATACCCCGTATTTTGGTCTGGAACCAGTTTTTTTCTATTTATTTAACTTCAAGTGTTCCTTTCAGTATTGTCCTATTTGCCATTATTTGTAATGAACTTGGATATGTTGAGTTTTTTTTAGTCTAGAGCAGGGGTCACCAAACAGCAGCCCGCCAGGTAGTTTGTTCGGCCCATCTCACTGTTTCACAAATAAGCTTATTGTATTGTAGTCTATTGAACAAAGCAGTAATTCAGTCTGCGATCAACAGTTCTCATGTATATCTGGCCCTTTGTGAAAAAAAGTTTGGCGACGCCTGGTCTAGAGATAAAGAATTGTCTAACGAAGTATTTTTACTTATATTTTGTATGTTACTGGTTACAATCAAGTTACTGTAATCATTATGTATGCATATTATGCTGTGCACCTTTAGGATGTTAGGCTGGATCTATCTATTCCATCTATCCATATAAAAAATAGGGAAAAAAGTTGCATTCAAAAAGCTGTTCAATAATAATAACGCACACTATACTTTGGTTAATTCTGGTTCCAAGTAGGGATGCACAATACAGAATACCTGGCTATTCTAGAATATTCTAGAATACTTAATTTCGAATCCAGAATTTCGAATCTATTCTGAAATTACGCGGCAATTTTTTCTAGGCACTTTTTTCCAAATAATAACGAACAAAAAGCAAAAATATTTGTACATTATTTTGAATTGTATTAGTATCACATGACAAACAGTATAACATATGCTACATCAAGCATCACACGATTCATATTAAAGCATAGAGCCGTGTAGTTCTTGCCACCTGCACTACCAACAGTCTTAATACCATACTTTTCGGAGGTAACACATCGAATCATAGAATTAATCAAGAAGCTTCTTGTTGCAATGTAGGATATTCAGTGCTTGTAAGTGACTTTCGGTAATTCTTTTTTTTAAGTTCCAATACTCCAACACGTCTGTTTTATTGGAGTTATCTTTTAGGTAGGCTGAAACAATAGTGTCAATGTCAGCTCCCTCATCATCTGCATCTTCTTGGTTGCTTTGTTGCACCTCCATTCCTAAATTAAACTAATTTTCCATCAGGGAAACAGAACTGGTGGTGCTGTCGCCAACAGGAATGGGATTACGGGGTGGTGCTACCACTGCTATGGTTGTGTCAGAAATCATTTCTGATTTTAAATGCAGGCGAACCCTTGTAGCATGATGCGGTTTAAAATACTTTTCTTTGTATGCTGGGGGAAGCCATGTTGCCATATCAAATAAAGATGGAAATGGAACATCATCAGATGCAACAGCAAAGTCAAATCCTCATTCTATATCAGATTTAATCTTTTGTCTAAATGCAGAAATATGCACACTAGCACTGCTTGTAGAGAAGGAGCTTGAGTAGTTACTCAACAGCCCTTTAATTAATGGTATAATGGCTGCAGTTGTCACATATTTATCTCCTTCAATAAAGTCACTGGCCACCTTTAGAGGTAACAATTCTTCCACGAGTCCTTGGACTGTTGTAATTTCTACTGGTGTTGTTCCTACTTTCTACTGTTGTTATTTGTGCTTGCAGAGAGACTGCCTTCAATTCCGCTGATATTTAAGAACACATGCTTTTTCTTCAAGTGCTTCAACAATCAACAGACTGCCAGTACTGTTGCAATATGATAAAATTGCCTTGCAATGGCGACAAACCACGCTATTCTTTTCATCTGGCTTACAAAAATGTTACCACACGCTGGAACTTTTTTTTCGCCCACGACCAGTCGACATGACGCAGTGATAATTAATAGATTACCTTGTTCCTCTACACTTACTGCTTACTTGTTTACGAATCTCAAGCGCGTGGTTGGTGAGTGAATCAATGCGCGCGCAACTGCACTGCACAGCACACGTAATGAATCATTCGCCCGCACACACATGCAGCGCGTTGGCGTTTTTCGTTACGGATGATTAAACTAAAATCTAGACAGGACAAATTATTTACTCGTACTGGAACGCACTGCGTGTCTGCCGTTCTGATAACTGCGTGAACCCTATGAAGGAAGACAATAGGCGCTTCGAACAAACAGTCTATGAAGAAAAAAGGCGGCGCGCAAGACGGAAAATATCAACTTTACATTTGTTTAACATCGCACACTGTTCATTTAATTTTAACAGATTTTATTTCGAATCCGCAAATAAGATTCGAATACATTGAGATTCGAATCTCTAAGATTCGATATTCTATATTGTGCATCCCTAGTTCCAAGTCAGCAATAAACCTTCATAAAAATTACAAAATATTTTACTTCAATCTTTAAAGTGATTGATTTGGTACATAAGCAGCAGCATATAGCATGTGAACTGGTATCCTCCCAAAGGTGAAAAATAAAATAAAAAAGCACTATGCTGTCGAAGTAATCATTTCAAAGAAAAATAAATAAATAAAACATGTTCAACCAGTGGAGAAATAAAATTAATTTTAAAAAATTTAAAATTTGTTGGTAAATTACCAATTTATGTGAAAGGTTTCTAAGCTACATGCAGTACCAATCACTACAAAGGTTAAAATAAAAAATTAGGTGAATTTTTCCTGTGTGTTTTTTTCTTTGTCAATACTCTTCTGCGCGTTAATCAGATTCCTCACACTTTTCTTTTCAAAGTATTGTCAAGTATTGTCTTTTCAAAGTATCAAAGTATTTCAAAGTATTGTATTGTTCTGCAGATATTTCTGGAAGCAACACTAATATACAAAATGAGGAAAGTGCGAAAGCTGACAAGTGCATTTTACTAATTTATGGAAAGTAGAAAACCATGAAATATTTCATTTTAACCTTTGTTGATATTTATATTGCTTTTTTCCGGCAATATGTATCATTAATTAGAAAACAAAAATCTAAGAAAGGTTTGTAAACAAATTTTTTTTTCGAGAAAGTACAAAGATTTGCTGTAACTCCAACATAGATTATTTTGCCACTGCATTCTTTGTTTTTAACATTTAAGAAAAAACAATTTTTGCTATACATGGCCATTTATGAGCATTTTCAATCTCTTTAATAACTAAATTAGGCAAAATTCCATAAATATGCACTTTGCATAAATAATTTGATATTTTGTAAGTTAGTGTTTCCCCATTTCTGAATAGTAACAATAAAAATATTGAGAAAATGTATGTAAAAGCTGTAAAATATTTACCAATAAAATAAAACATGTCAAACCAGGAAAGTTCATGATGTTGGCTGATTATATCAAAAAGTAATCCAATACAGGTTTTACTGCTTTGTGCCTCTGAAAATAAGCAAGTAGTAATAAAATTTCAAACCGAATATAAAATTGGCCTAGTACCAGACCTGCCTCTTAACTTTGCGTACAAAACACCAGCTTCTTTCAAAATTTGTGCTTACAAACCTTAGGCATAAACCTAGTTGTAGAAAGAATTCTGCATGTGCACACCTGTCCTATTTCTTAACAAACTGAAAACTGTGCTGTTTTTAGACCAATCGCAGGCTATTTGATAAAAATCTATAGGAAAATGGTAACACACTGTACACTGTTTGTGTAAAAATTAAAATAGTTCTATAGTTGAGGAGCCGTTTTTAAGTTGATTACAATTAACACAAACAACCCAACTGCCCAGATATCTTTTGTTTACAATTCTGAATTTTTAATTTTGTTTGGATTAGTGTATGAAAATTTCTTTTCCTCATTGTGAGATAATAATCATAGGTTGGTCATTGGCAATACATTACCTGAACTTTATGCGATAGGCCTACAGTAGGACAAAAGCTTGTATTCCATCAGTCTGATTAAAAACTTTATTTTTTAATTACAGCAAATTAGCAAACATCTTTTTGTTAAGATTTATCCTAATACTTACAAGTCAATGGTTAGGCCTAGTAGTCTAGTCTTTTTGCATATTTCTAATTACTTGTCAGTAGACAATTATTATGTGAATGCAGGAAAAGATGGAGCCTCAATGAGGTTTGCCTTGCATGTTTAATTAATAATTATTAATCACGTTGGTTGATGTGAGTTAAGCGAAAAAAAATTTAACACCACTGAACTAGAGTAAATAATTAGCCTACTTAGTCTAGTCTATTTGTCGTCACTTTTAAACTTTTAACATCTTCTGAAATTAACAACTTATCTCCATTCAACATTCACCAATATTTACCATTATCATCACAAAACGTTTCGTCATAGGGGAACACCCGAGACTGGGAAATTTCCTATAAACGCGTTTTCTATTAAGTAAGATCAAGAACAGAATAATAAGCCTATCACTACCGAAATAGGTTCCAAAATGATTTGAATAATTCCGTCTTTATAAAAGCAACAATTTTTATCTGTTTCATACTCAACCAAACACGATCTTGGTCTTATTTCTTTCCTTAATGGTCTTATTCCAATACTTTTGGTTTTGATCTGGTGTCGATATTTTTTCTTTTGTTAAAATTAGTGTAGGAACTTACCTACTCTTCTGCAGAAAAAGATCGGTCTGTATCTTTGTCTAGCGTCAGACGTTTTAAAAGTTATTATTCAACACAAAGCACTGATAAACGGGATAAACACCGTACGGTTGTAATGAATTGTGAATGTGTACTGCGCTACTTGACATCTGACAGTAACATCCATCAATATTACCTGCCAGCTTTGCGGCTGTCATTCCAAAAGCTGAGTACAATACAATCCTTTAAGAATACAATTTGCCTGAGGGTAAATAGTTATTTAAGCAATATCTGTGACGGTTACGTCACAAAAGCTTTCTTTGCCAGAGATAACCTTGAGTAAAATGAAATTGAAACGAAAGGGTAGTTCGAAAAATCTGAAATGTTTCAATGCTCAAAATGGCATATAAAATTAAATAACGACAAAGTTTGCATTAACAATTTTGTGAAGTAGCATACAATGACAAAACTTGGCAATTATAACAGACATTGCTGCACTAGTCTCTTGATAATTCGATATTGTCAACTTCTCGATAACGGCTGACGATGATGTTAAGCGAAGAACATGTAAGTTAGTCAAAACGGGGTGAATATTTTTGTTATGGATGAAAGTGAGGCATGTCAATCGCAATTATCATTTTACTGTACATGAGCAATCACCTTACAAGAGGATAACCTCACCTTACGCAGGGCCGCCAGCAGAATACTTTCCAACGGAAAGCATAGAATTATTTTATACCAACCTTGTATCCAAGGGCGTATTGTGTTTTTCTATTAACTTTGAATAGAACTACGTAACGAAGATATCATAAATACATATCCAATCAGTGGCGATAATTATGACTCTGAAACTAGGCTACCTCGATGACAGCCTGAAAGTTTTTCAAGTCAAAAACCTTTTTAAAAGAAGACACACAGATGAAAAATTAAGCTGCGGGTACCTAAGTTATATGATACAAAAAATACTTACTGTGTTAGCAGCATGAAAATATAAAAACTACAAAGAAATTTCATTAAGTTGACTTGATAACAATCTCAGCAACAAAGTTTAATAACTAACTAGACAAATTATTGCAGATAAGATTCTTAGCTTGGTTTGTTTTGGTCTTGTCTTGTGATCAATTTAACAAGAAGCTTATAAGTTACAGCAAAATGGTTAATTTTGTCACATTTTATCTCCAAAATTTCGTCTGTCTCCTCAAACAGCTTGTTTTGGATTTTGCCACTGAATGTGTGAGGCATGAACAGACGGAAAACTGAGCCAACTGTCAAACAGCTGTTTGTTTTAATTAGTAGGCTACACCATTGTTTTTCTTTATTATTCTCATTATAAAATTTTACAGTACGCTGGACTTCTTTATCTTTATCTTCTTTATTCTTTATCGCTAAAACTTCAATCATGCTTGTCTTTATGCCATTTTCAAAAGTCAAAGACTTTATTATTTGTATAGGGATCAACGCACTGTTCTGGATCCGCTCCTGTCCTCGGGACCAGGGTTACGAGATGGCCTAAAATTAGAACAAAAATGATAAATTGTCCTAATTTCATACAGTGGGTCCGGCGGCTAGCAAATCATTCGAACATAAATATAAATTGATTACTGAATTATATAAAGGCCTAACCTATTACTAAATAGTGTAGGTTAATTGATTATTGGTTGATGCTTTTTCGGTTTTTGTTTGTTCTTCTTTCTCTGTTCTATTATATTTTGTGTATGTTGATCATTATGTGCCAATGTTTAATTTCCTGTGACATCAGTGAAATATTGTGCCACAAATAAAACATTTTTTATTATTTGTCCTAAAATGTCCGTATTTCAACCTAATACTGTCCGAAATCCCCCGGATTACCCGTGTTGCATTATTGCAAACTTGGCGTTTATTTTCGAGGGGACAAACAAAAAACATTTCAACAGATATGTAGAAAAAGATAGCTGATTGAGTTTAACATTTAACGCTCTTGTCAAGCATGAAAGTACATCGACGCTCGTATAAGACGTCTATCATTATAAGCTTCGTTTGCATGTTTATTGCTCAGACTTTAGCGCGTAACTAAACTTGTTTAGTAACTAACTTTAGCACATGTGTTTTGCTCTTGTAGCTGCGTAAAACAACGTCCGATATTTCAGTTGTTAGTTTTGTGAAACCGGCAGCCCGATAATCTCAAATTTATGAAACATGCACTTTTCGATCTGCAGATAAGCAAATTTGTAATAGGTAAGAAACATCGCCAGTCTAGGATCCTAGGTTAAACTAGGATCGCCTACACTCCTACGTCTTCATCGGTATTCTAATAAAGGCTTACAACAATTGTAATGTTGGAAGGGAATGCTTTTATGCAGTAAAAGAGCATAATTTTATAAAGATTTAATTTTGAGCATCACAAGTTTTTCGAAAGTTCTATATAAACTGCTAAAATGAAGACGTGGCATTACGAAGAAGAACTAAATCAACTGATTAAGTTTAACATTTAATGTTTGATGAAAGCTATGACCTTTTGATTGTGAATAAATAAATTATGTTTTGTAAAATTCTCATTTGAGTTTACAAAGCATAAATTTCATAGAAATCGTTTTGCCAGAGTTGATTTTAGAAAAGCTTGCCGGTGCTTCCGGGTTGTGTAACCAATCAGAAAAAAGTTGACACGATATCCGCGCATGCGCATTACCTTGTATCCTTGGTTGAACGCAACGGCGGCCGGGTGACTGGTTCAACTTGGATTGTGGCATTTACAGAATATAAAAGCGAGCAGAGGCAGAATCAAGTTATTTCATATTTTAAAGCCATTATAAGATTGGTCTTGGGTTACAGGTTAGTTTTTTGGACTATGTTTATTTATTTATTTGGTTAGGAGCATGTTTTTTATTTTGTTGAAAATTGTTGGCATACTGTTTTATGCTTTGCGTAATTACGGTAGTGAACTTCAGTACTGTGGGCTTACCAACATACCAGAATGAATAGGAAGATTGTGTGTGCAGCTGAATCATCAGCCTTTCTTCGTAATCTTATTGGCACTTCTAAGCAAATTTCAAGCTAGGCCTATGTAGCCATAACCTACGTTATAGGCTACCGTTACCTGTACTACTGTTCAAGTAGTTTAAAAAATATCAATGGTTTCTGAAGATCAATGAACTGAAGTAGGCCTAGACCTAAACGTTGATCTTACTTTACTCGAAGATAATATGCAATGGTGGTGCACGCCAAATTGGAGAGTTTGCCAAGTGCAGTGCACATATGTTTGCAGTTAGTCTTACTGCGCAGCTATTTCTCACTCAAAAAAAGCGAACTTTCAAATCTGAAGTGCATGTGCAACTAGTAATCTAACCCGGTTGGCGTTTATTAGAAGCCTGTTACTATAACCACTTCACCACACGCCAGCGAATCTAAAAATGCAGAATTTTATATGTCTACCAACTTGCGGCTACTACATATTTGTAAACAAATTAATTAATTACACTGCTTCAGATTAATTTGATAAAGTATGTGATTTCTGAATCTTTGCTGCTGATACTGTATTTGTTTTTCAGTGTGTTAGATTAAATCTTATTTTTTGCAGAAATAGCTTAAAAAATGTACTGCACAAGAATTATTTCCGCTTCTCCAGCATTGGTAAGTGACAATTATGCTTAGAATCTCTTCGATGTTGTAATTTTTTATGAATGAAGTTACTATGTATAAGGTTTGGTTGCATTGGAACAAATCTTTTATATTTCAATAGGTCAGAAGTCTCCATGCCATGAGACCTGCTGCATGTGCAGCTTTGAGACCAGAATTTACTTCAAATGTGAGTTGTATTTCTATTAGTGTCTATCAGTAATCGGCATTATCTCTAATAGCGCTTTCCACAGGCTCGTACTTTGCAAACAACAGCTGTGCAGAAAGATATTGACACCGCTGCTAAGTTTATTGGCGCAGGTGCAGCCACTGTTGGAGTTGCTGGTTCTGGTGCAGGTATTGGAACCGTTTTTGGAAGTCTCATCATAGGATACGCAAGGTAATATTCTGTCACTGTAGCTGTTAACTTTCACAGCGTTCGTATATTACCAGGCTTAAATATTTGCAGAAATCCATCGTTGAAACAACAGCTTTTCTCTTATGCCATTCTTGGTTTTGCTTTGTCTGAAGCTATGGGTCTCTTCTGTCTCATGGTTGCTTTCCTGATTTTGTTCGCTCTCTAAATTTTTGTATTTACATACCATTCGATTTATTTTGCGCAAAACCGTTGTTTCAGCGATGTTCCAACTCGCCGGCGGTTTGCTGGTCATTATAGGCAAAGATTGTGTAATTATAAAAATTTAATGTTCATTGTTTGGCAAATAAAATACGACCCTCAGTCTCTTACATGCGCGCATCATACCTGGTGCAGAGTCAACATCTACATCTAGACTTCAGATCAGCATATCAGAAATTTGGATGCGCCAGTTGTAGTTACCATAATTCGCATGCTTTGCGCAAATGTAGTCTTATCCGCAGACCTACTTGCATTATGGAACAAATATAAAACGAGGTTAAAGGAAAGTTCAGGACTATGAACTGAACCTGTCCGAGTGCTGACGTAGACCTAAATAAATCGTCCGTTCAAATTTTTTTCACATTTCTTGATCCTTGTTAACTCATTAAGTGTTATAAAATAACTAATAACATACGGTAGTAACCTATTTGTGCTTTATTTGTTTTTCTCCAACCTTTTCAACACATGTATCAAAATTGCGCTAGACAATCTTGGAGGGTAAACCTAATTTTTCTAAAATAGACCTAGGCGAAATAGCCATTACGCTGGCAAATGCTTATGGGCCAAATAAAGACACGCCTGAATTTTACAAATACTTACTTTCTCTATTAAGCAGAATGTCCTTGAGTAATTGTGGAATAGCTGGAGATTTCAATCTAGTACAAAATGACAACTTACACAAAGATAGTGGCAGTCCCCATTCCCTTCTTCAAGCGCAGGCATGTGTAGTGAACCACGCAAAATCTTTCTGTCGTAGCGACGTTTTCGGATATAAACACCCCACATTGAAGAGGTATTACCTGCATTCAGCAACACCCGTATACTGTACTGCAACGAAACTAGATTTTTTTCTGATAAACCAACACTTATTATCCAAAGTCACGTTAACTGACATCGTATCAAGCATAAAATCTGATCATCCTATTGTTACATTAATTATATTATTTATCAACGAACAGTAGATTCAGTGCCAAAGGGGAAAGGTTACTGGAAATTAAATAACTCGCTTTTACAAGATGATTCATACACGGAATATATGGAAAGTGAAATAGCTAGGCTACATTTAAAGAAATTCATAGCAATTCGGATAAAGTAGACCCACATATTCTATGAGATAGGCTACATTTAAGTGTGTTATTCGAGGCGCGTCTATTCAATATAGCGCTAGGTTTCGGTAAAGATTTTATTTTACAATAAATCTTTCTTAAAAATCAGCCGCTGAATTGATTGCAATTGTTAGAGCGACTCATTACAGCTACCATAATCCGAAGTAAAGCTAAATGGGCCAAACTCGGAGATAAAACACCAAAAATTTGCCGCCACGCAGAGGAAAACAGAATAACACAGTTGAACTCTAACGGTTTCACTTTAACTGACCAAAACTTAATACTGTATTACAGGAAAAATTTCTATTCGTAGTTATAAAGTTGTCCTATCGATAATAATTCGAAAACGAATCAGGTAAATTGTATAATATCAAATCTAAACATTCAAAAGATAGATGAATATAATGCTAACGAAGCCGACAAAGAAGTTTCGGACTTAGAATGTTTAAATGTTATCAAAACCATGTCTAATAATAAATCTCCGGGATCTGATGGCTTAGGAATAGAATCCTATAAAACGTCTTGGAATAATATTAAACTGGTCTTTATGGCTTCGCTGGAGCGATCTGAAGATTTAAAAGAATTGTTTGACACTCAACGGGAAAGGGTAATTAGTAGGGCAAGTTTTTGTTGCACTAAAAACGTGAGAAAGTTGCACTTAATTTTAACAAAAGTTGCAGTCAAAAGTTGCATTTATGCACAAGTTTTTAAAAGCATTAGGGTATGAGATACTCGAAAGGATCCGTTGTATAACCCAACAGTTTAAGATTTGCAGGGTGTCTGCTTGTTCCGTTTCTTTCTTCGCTATACAATCGATCATGCATACATTTATATGTTCTTTAGGTTTGAAACCTACATGACAGCATTTCGCTGTCAGCTCCTGTAGAGCTGTCAAATTTGGTACTTTCCCATTTCACGGACGGCCTGGCGAGACCGCCGAAAATAACATTTTTTGCCGGTACGTAGCAAGAAAATAACGCAATGCGGAAATAATTTTCCGCAAAAAGCCAAACAGCAAAGCGTTAACCCACCCCTCCCCTCCCCCCAAAACAAGTCAAATACCACACCCCAACCTCCCTAGGTCTGCAACTAACTAAGCTATTGGCGGTCTCTTGTCTGTTGTTTTCACAATTCAGACACTGCCAAATTATGTAAAATTAATGTATTGTTATCTGACTCTTAAGAATGATTAGAAGGTTGCGAATTCTGTCTAGAAATCCTAAACTTCAGTTGAATAGTTATATAATTTTAAACGCTGAGATTCTGATTAATATAGATTTTAATATTCTTCATTATTACTTCAAATAAACACTAAAATTACAACAATATTATTATCATACAAAAAGGGAATTTAAGAATTATTTAACAATAAAAACGCATCACACTACATTTCACATCGATTTAAGGAATTATTCACTGAGATATTAAGATCTATATCTTCTCATTAATTGAACTTTAAAACTCCAATTGTATACTGAAGAGCTAATATTTGGACAACTAGAACCAATCTAATACTAATTCTGAATGCCCCCGATTACATAGCATACAACGATACATTTATACCCTAAACAAGAAAATAAAGATACAAAGATTCAACTCGAAGAGCAATGCGCTTTTCAATGACAGGAAATGATTTGGACTTTTTAAACACGAAGTTTTAGCTCAGGTGATAATTACAATCTGGCAATTTTCAATTAAAGGAAACAAATGTCAATCAATATGGTCTATTTTTATATTAACAATGTTGTTAATACAAGCTCAATCGTGCAGCTAAACATTTTTACCGATTAAGTTGTCAATCACATAGGGTAATTTTGCATTTTGCAAACTCATACTGCAATGTGAATAACATGTTTGCAAAACATGATGCCAAACATGGAATTATCATATTTTGCAATAAATTCAAAGGTGCAATGCAGCAACTGATTGTCAATCAACTATTCTTCGATAAGTTTGCAAATATACCGTGAAGTTAGATTGAACTTATGGCAAGTACGACGTTATGTGATAGCGCGTTAAATATCAGAAATTTAATTAAAATGATACAACTTGGAAGACAATGGAAACAGTGTCTTCCACTATCTCAACAAAAATTGACCTCGAAAGACTAGACACAACCTGTTTCCATTTGTGCGGGCTTGGCCAAAAGCCAAGTCATACTTCCACTTCTAATTTAGTTCCTGCACTGTCGTGCTTGGCTGGGGTTGTTGAACTTCTAGCTTGCAAGCCAAGTGTTGCGTCCTAGATAACATTGAGATGCAGCTAATCCAACACATAGCTCTTTGTTATGCAAAGCAAAGAGAATAGAAACATACTAGAAATAGTTTTATAGCATGTTTTTTAAGTCACTCCTTTACATTTTGCGCAATACTTGATAAAAGTTGCAGTAAAAAGTTGCATGAAAAATAGAAAAAAGTTGCAAAAAGTTGCAATATAAAATTCCTACAAACAGCTTAAAACATCATAATACATAAATCCTGAGTATTTAGGAAGCTGCCGGAAGCTGTAAAAAAAAGTTGCAAAAGTTGCAAAAACTTGCCCTAGTAATTAGTAATTACGTACTTTAATTCCTAATCCTAACAAAAGTCGGTTGTTGGCGGATAACTACCGCCCCATCACTCTTTTGAATGTAGCCTAGATTATAAAACAATTTGCAACAGGACTAAAAGACATATTGATAACTCGGTCCATTGTGACCAGAAAGATTTCATTAAAGGCCGTTTTTATTGGTAATAATTACAATATAGGAATACAATATAGGAGGTGATGAATTCAAATTTTAAAGTATCACTGTTTGTGGATGATAAGTTAGTTTATCTGAAAGGATCTTTAAAGCTGTAGGAAACGTTATTCGTTCATTTTCAAAATAATAAATTGACTGGAGAATAAATACTATTATAAAAATGTTTGATCTCCTGCTTCAAACTTTTTTGCCGGCAGTCTTCATTCTCATTACCAAACAGTTGTTTCTAAGGTTTGACTTTTAATCGATGTGAAGGCTTTATTTATTTTTCGCTAAGCAGGCCATACTCATTAAAACACGATTCATAAACTTGTTTTCATTTCAACACAAGATGTGTATTGGCATAACGGTAACAGCAGCATCCGCGCCTGATACGGAATTGCGTAGATGTTTTTGTAAATAGGTTGAATCGTCTTTGGGTTGAATCGTCCTGGTTTGAATTGTCCTGGGTTAAATCGTCCGGGGTTGAATCGTCCATGGGTTGAATGATCCGTGGGTTGAATCGCCCGCGGGTTGAATTGTCCGTGGGTTGAATTGTCCTGGGTTGAATAGTCCGTGGGTTTAATCATCCGCGGGTTGAATCGACCTAGAACCCTTTAATCATATCTTGTGCTCAATCACTTGACATGCCTATATATGTCCATTGGCGTGACGTAAAGTACTGTTTACTCATGCTCCATGACGCAATTGTCAGCGATGATTTGTCTTTGTTCAAATTGTTTGCTTGGAAGAACAGCAGCTGGATGACACGAATTTTAGCGTGAAAAATTGCTACTCAGAAACTGGCAGCCCCCTTTGCCCCATGTATAGTACGTTTTATCTGTTAAAAAAATTTTGCGAAAGAAGTAAAGAATTTAATTTTATACTAGTGCAAGATAAGAAACGGCATTGCAATCCCTGGGATGGTGGTTCGTTTTGTGGGATTCTATTTTAACCTTCCCGGGTTCGCACTGACAAGCATGTCCTCCAGGTCTTTCCGAATGTCTTGATTTAAGTTGTCATATTCGTGTGTGATTTATGTGCTTTGTTCTTAATTTGTTTTAATTAGTCGTAACGTCTACGTTTTCTAGGTTTAGTTGGAGTGCTAGCCTTTTATCGTTAATGCATCCCACTAGCCAATACCATGCATGTTTTAGGCCTTTATTTCTAAACGTATTTGCAGTACATTTTTTGCAGGCCTTTAAGAACAAATACTTATTTACAATGTCGCTACTAGAGAGTTTATGTAATGCGCTGTTTTTTGAGGGCAAACTTGTCGTTGTACACTATATGATATTAAATAAGTATTACGCTTGTTCGTCTCAAATTTTGGTGTTACTTTTATTAGTGCATATATTCGGAGCACTGAAAGCAAACTTTTTATAGTAGGGTATCGTGTTAACTAAGAAGTTCTCTGTAATGATTTTTGCTATCCATTGGGTTCGTGTAAGTTGCAGAAGTGCAAAACCATGTGCTGCACTATGCCAAAATCGAAAGCACTGCATTCTTTGGCCAGGTCTCGAAAATGCAGGACAGCTAAAATTGGGGTACAACTGTTTATAGCACATGTAAAATCGAAGTTGTAAGATGGTGCATTTTGCAGTCTCAATGCTAGTGTAGCGGTGCCGCACTGGCCGCTTTGCACCGCTTTTACACAGGACGCATGAGTTTGAGTAAAGGTTAAACTCAGAACCTCGTGTTCTTTTATTTAATATATGAGCGAAGGAGACAGTGAACTAAAACAGCAACCTTCTGAGTCAGGAGTCAACAACGCAGCATCGTAACAGCACGCAACAACAACCTACCTTCGCCATACTAGAATTGCTTAATTCTCATTTTTTTGTTCAACTAAACCTTCTCAGACTGTAATACTTATTATAATACAGGAATATTTAAATTGATATATATATATATATACATATAGGATTATAGGGTATTTTTATAGTTAAAGAGTTAACAAAACTTTAATATATATTTGTTTTTTTCTGTCAGTAGCATTGAAATAAATAGCCTATTGTAAACATTTTTAAGAGTTAGTTTTAGTGATGGCAACTGTGCAAACTACAACAGTTAATCCTGTCATGGTTCCAGCCAATCAGGTCATGGGTCCTGTTGTAATAAACAGACAACCTAATCTGGAAATTGGAAAAAAATATGCTGGGATATATAACAAACTGGGTGTAAGTAATGTGGTATTATTGTATAATTTAATTATTAAAATGCTTATATAAATTCTAGTTCAGAAAAGCTGCGTCAAATTTAAATGCATTTTAAGTGAGATATAAATAATATATATTAATATACTGTATATGCAGAAGTGGGCACGAGCGCGCTCAAGCTTTTTAGTAGTAATCTCGACTCTCGAGCGCGACGCTTTGTTTCAACATAGGAACAAAAACATGAACACGGTCCTTTTGGAAGGTTGTTTACTCGTCGATCTTTTTTTTGCACAAACGACGATGTAAACACGCAGAATAGATACAAATAGTTAGTTTTAAAAAATTTCAGGTTTTTGGACTACCATAAGACTATAATGTTATGTAGTGAATAAAAAATCCCTGCTTTAAGACAAATTTCACACACAATTTTCATTCTGCAAAGTTAAAAACTGTACACTACTGTTTACACAATGCTAGATTTTTCAGGACCATGTTATGGCTGTTCGATGTAAATGCTTTGTTTTTGAAGCTGATAGCAATGGTCAACCAGACTGATAAGATGATAGGAAGCATCATAATGATGAGCCGAGTTGTCATCATTGTGTCTTAATTTGCTTCACATTACCATTATTTTTATAACTGATAAATGCTTAGAATGTGAAGAATAATAAATTGTTGCATCTCGGCATCTAAAATTTTAGATTGTTCTTAATACTATAGTCATCTATTAATCATTTGGGGCAGGTGTGACCAAAATAAAACTCTTCATCATGGGATTCCATGAAATTTCCTTCAACATTTACAACTAATACTGATAAGCAATTACAGTTGCTTTTAGACATATGTTTTACAATGCAAATTCGCAACATACACAAGTGAAAATATTTTTTAATTATTAAGAAGAGCGTTAGCTGCCAAAGAAGTGTGCTCTTTGTTTTTCTAAAAAAGTAAAAGCATGATCGATTTTTTATCATTGATGAATGAAAGCATGGTAGACCCGGTTGTCCAGCTCTGCATATATGATTAAAATAAACTATTTTTTACTAGTGTGTTTTCAATTTAAAAATCACTGTTTGGACTTTTGACTGGTAATTAACGAGCTTTCCAACCATAAGCAGCAACTTGAAAACATTTTCTGGTATAGCAACATGAAAATCAGCTAACTAGTTTACATGGGTAAATTAACCCAAACTGTGAAATAGCTCTACTGATCAAAACAGCAGATCTTGCCTTTTTAGTCTGTGTTTCTACTTCATCCAAATTGAAAAATAAGAGGTGTTTACCGTGTTTTAGATCCATTTTCATGGCAGTTGTCAAATTCACATCTAATTCCATAGCGGCTAATTGAATGTCTAACAGAACTTTCACCATTTTTTCATGTAAGTTAATGGGCAGGTCTGAGCTGAATCTAAAACAAGTGCTTTTAGTTCTTGGAATTGTGCTTTTAGTTCTTGGAACAAATTATCCTTAAATCACAGCAGTTGTCAGTAAACACACTGGTGTAAGGATTTTTAATAATATGTAGTGGTTACGTAGTTATTGCGGAAATTTTATCACAAATTTGATCTCCCATTATGACAAAGACTGAGGTCATTATGATGTAAGAATGTAAAACCAATATACCTGGTGTCTTGGGGTTTGTATTAGGTATGGTAGGTTAGCTAACACGGTTTGGGTGGCATATGA
This sequence comes from Clavelina lepadiformis, assembly GCF_947623445.1. Taxonomy (NCBI): domain Eukaryota; kingdom Metazoa; phylum Chordata; class Ascidiacea; order Aplousobranchia; family Clavelinidae; genus Clavelina; species Clavelina lepadiformis. Next base: position 11,915,543 of record NC_135246.1, on the reverse strand, counting down.
CTCCATACTAGTCTGGAGCTAACAACCAAAAATGAACTGAATGTTGGTTTGCATTTACATTAACCAGTACAAATGTGCCAATAGGAAGCTAGTTCAGGCTTATTTAATGCAAAATGTTCCTGTTATACACTTAAGTACGCTATAATTATACAACTATTAATTGTCTATCACAGGAAACATTCTATGCAATTGATCCAATTACCTGAATCATCTCTATTGCTTTTTTATTGTGACATAATAATAACTGCTATCGTCGTTATAATTAAGCAATGAGTTTTTGTATTTTTTCCACTTATTTACGACAATAACTGCTTTACCGCTACATATTATTAAAAAATCTTTCACCTGAATATTTATTGACAACTACTCTTTCATTTAAGGTCAACATGTTTATGGACTTGCATCTCACTTCAAACACCCTCAGATTAAAGAATTTATACAAAACCAAAAAATTGAAGGAGCCCTTTTTTCTTTTTGTATTTCATAGCATCTACAGTTTTCATAGTAAATGCTGAAAATTGTCAGGATTTAATTTTTGATTAACCTCTTTATATTAACATAAAATTCAAAATTAACATTAATAATGTTTCTCCCTGTTAATTCATGATTTAATGCTAAATGATCTTAGGGTGGGCACTGTAATCCAAAATTTCATATTTTGATATTGATATTTTACTTTGATATCATGCATTATATTTCAGCTTAAAATTCTTATGGCAAATTCAAACATTTACATACAATGTTAAATTTTCTTAGCTTCTTATGGATTTTTAAAAAATGAACTGAGATACTATGGACAAAAGTTTTTAATCTGTTAACTTCTGGAAATGCGTGGCTTTGGCTTCCTGTGTCTAATTAATGCTTGATTTTTCAGTTTCACAACAAACTTTGGAGTCAGAATTACGTAGTTTACTAAAATATAAGAAGTTCATTTTGATTCTCCAAAATAAAAAGTGTGTTGCCTGCAACTAACAATATGACTTAAGCAATTAACAACAATGGCAGCTAACTAATGGCTAGTACGATATTTATTAAGGTATAAGTTGAGTTTATTGTACCAATTATTATTTACCAAAATTTGGGGTGCGACTTACACACAAATAGAGACATAATAACCAAATATAAATTAACAATCTGGAAGGTTGACTGATGCCTATATTAATTGCATACTCCTATCTCGCATGCATATGATAATGCGTAGTCCCTTTCTACATGGCTGTTTTGATGGATAGTTCAGAGCTCGCATGTGACCCAACATTATTTGGAAGAATTATTTTGTTGCAGTCAAGTAGTAAATGATTTTAAAGGCTTCTGGGGTTTTATTACAATAAACTGCACAAGTGCAGTTTTTATAATTAAAATCTGTTTAAAAAATTTAATACCATTTTTTGAGCCAGACTTACATCCGACGATATTGTTATTTATATACAGCACTTTAAATTTTTTAAATATTACCCAGCTCTAATTAAATTGCATGTGCTAAATTATTACAAAACAATATTAACTGATGGCATAAATTGTTGCTTACGACACACAGATTACTCAGATTGCCTGTGGTGTTCTCAGCATCATATTTCAAATAGTCCTCATGAGCGTCGCCGGACGGTATCAAGATGATTTTGCGTTTATTGCAACTGGTATATGGGCTGGTGTATTTGTAAGTATCACTTGGTATTTTACAGTTTAACTTTCTGTGTCTAATTATTTCGTAGTGACTTACTATATGCATATATATTAAAAATAGATTTTTTACCTTTTTTTGCTAAAAGAATGTTATTTTAGTTTGTCTAAAACAAGTATATAAATGTAGGAAAATGCGATTGGTGGAAAATGAATGAATTGTAATGTGTGATGAACAAAAATAAAATTACTCAAACTTGATATGATAAACATTCGTAAACTGTACCCCTTGTAACAGTTTTGCTGTTTTAATTTATATTTATGCAGTTTTTCAACTTGTTCTACTTAACATTATTATAATGCATCAGTGGTATTGTTTGCAGCAAGAAATGAATGCTTGATTGACCAGGCAGTCTGTTTAGTGTTAAGAAACAACCAGTTATTGTTGGGTATGCCAAACTGACAAGCAATTAGCGATTAAATTGTATTCTACTTGAGATAAAAGTTAATTAATCATTACATATGACTGGGAAATTGATAACAATTTTGGTTTGCAGCAAACGTTTTTTTTTACTTTTGTATCCGACAAATTGAATACTCAATCGATGCCTCGACTACCAATTAAAAAGTAACGGTTGACAATCGATTGCAAATTACAATTATCCCAACCTTGGTTCAATTTGTTGTAACATCACAACAATTTTGTTGATGATGTTTATAGTAAAAGACATGCGGTAATGAGTTTGCATTTAAGGTGCCTACACACTTTGTCATTTGCGATGACTTGCGGCAGTTTGCGTTGCAGTGACATAGATATTTATTTGTGCAATAAAAACGACTGCCATAAGTCAACACATTCGCAAAGAATTGTAATAAAAGAAATCCTTTTTCCAGGTAATTGTATCAGATACATGGTGGCTGTTTGATTAGTTATGTACCTGACGTACATTCAAATTTCAAACATTGGATGAAACGCATCAAGTTGAAATGCAGTATAATAACAGCCTTTTATTGAAAAACTACATCGCCAAACAAAAATGTTTTAGTTTAAGTTACATAGCTTGTACTTATGATGAAATAAAAAGTGCACTAGCCAAGGGTGTAACCTAGAAAAAAATTTAAAATTTTGCTACCTTATGTACTAGTATAAGCCTCAATATTTCAACCAGACCACCAGCTTCATGTCTGTATCACATAGTTGGTGTCATCTGTGAATGTGTGCGCAAACCGTGTGGCAGACCGTGTGTGTGTGTGCCTTTAGTCAATAGTGAGTGTCCGTGTAAAGCATTGGGCAACTAAAAAGGTAAATAAAAGTTTCTTACACTTCAACACTTACACAACTCCTACTCTACCTCATATTAGATTTGGGTTATCTTTATGGCTCTAACCTGAGCTGTGTAATGTGTTGGCTTAAATTAGAGCCTTGTACTTTTTTTCTCTGGGGAGAAAATTTGTGTCATAACCTAGCCCTGGATCCGAGGGGTGTACAACAATTTTATGCTGAGGGCCGAATTAAAGGTTAAAACTACTAGAAACATGCAATAATTTAATCAATTGCATGTGTACGTAATATGCTTAATTTACAAATTCTAACAAGAATGTTAATATGGAATAATAGTTTTCTCATATCCTAATGTGTAAAAGGAATGTTATGCTTGACATGTTGTGTCTTTAGATTATATTGTAATAAATGCTAATAATACTCTCAGGAAAACTTGTGCTACTAATAGCATAATGTATATGAAGTAACTTATACAGCAAACAACATAAAGGTTTGGTGGTCTACTGTGTGTAGCTCATGTAATTTCTAAAGTTCAAAGAAAAAACAAAAAAGTAATAAAAACTCTTCTTTAAAATTTTTGATAAATAAAGCCTGGCCCCGAAGGCTGTACATGGCACACCTCTTCCTTAGATTATATAGCTGCTAAAATAATTTTTGAAGTTGTTGCAAAAACAGTTATGTTAAATGCCAATACTGGATGTATTTGCTTTCTTATCTAGGCTGTGTATTGTTTGCCGAAGATAATCCTACAACTTGTCTTGCAAGACTTTTTTTTATGCTTTTTTTGTTAGTAATTCACCCAGCGTTTAATTTTTCTCTTCCTTTCATTTTGCAGTTCTTGACATCTGGAATTTTGGGAGTAGTCTCTGGAAAAAAACCAACTTACTGTCCTGTGAGTTTAGCACATCTGTTTTTTCTTTCAGCTTTTATTCAAACACTTTGCTGTGGTTCCATCCTCAAGCTAAGAACTACTTTACAGTATAAGATAAAATGCATTTCAGTAATTTTTGCTATTGGTGCAATCAATTTAGATTGTTGCTGCTTTGACCATGACAATTTTTTCTGCACTGGCTGGTGGTGCCATGTTTGGATTAGAATTAACTGCAGCACTAGTTATGCCGAGCTCTTACTATGGTGATTGTCCAGGAGATTATACTGATCCATGGTGTTACACCAGGTTCTTTGTAAGTTACATACAACATTTTAGCCAAGCAAGCATCAAGACAAAAATATTTAAAACCAATACTTATTTTTTATTGTGAATGACTTGTATGTGTATTACTATGTACTACACTAGGCAACCCCCATTGGCCTCCACTCCACCCAATGCGTGATTTCGTTTACTGCAGCCATAGTTGCAATTGTACACTCTGCCTACTGCTGTGCTCCAACGTCTTGCTGCAATGCTTCATATCAGGTATAAATGTTAATAACTGCTTTTTGACCTCGTGTGCCATGAAATTTTTATCTTTCTGGATCCATATATATACCTATACTTTGTACTTTTTGTATCTGCAGCACCCACAAAATGTATATGTCACAACAACTGCTTATCCTGGACAGATGCCTGCTACTGTACTCCCCGGTCAACCTGTCACTTATGGTATGTTTAAGGTCACACATTTTTGTGTAATTTGCCATTTAATGCACTTAGAGTAGAGAATAGTGCAACTGCAAACTGGCACAGTTGGCAGAATAACAAGAAAATTATTCACTAGCTCAACTGTCATTTTTAGGAGGCATGTGAGTTTGAAAAAACCGCCAATGTGTATTTCTTTGTGTAGTAAAATTACCACAAATGCAATTTCTCGAAAAGGGTGTCATGAGGCCCAATGAAACATTGCATAGAAACTAGGGATGTTTGAAACTACTGTACCTCATACTGGAATATGAATTATAATTGAATATGATAATTTACATAACTCCAACTCCCGTTACATAGGCATAGGTAACATGATCAAGAATAGAATTTTTACCTTAAAAATACACATTTCTCTAGTTTTCATGCCAATTTTTATCTGCATTCTACACCTGACCTGGAACTTTGAAACGCATCCACAGCTAGGCTATTTTACAGGCTAAAACACAACACCAACCATGAGAGTTAGTTCAATTAAGTTTCTTGGAATGAACTCTCAAAAAGCAAGGAAATAAATAATGTAACAAATCTAATCAGCCATTGACTGATCATTAAGCCAAAGTTTTTAACCAGAAGTTTTGAGATGAAAAATTTGAGCATGATTGTTTGCAGCCCATCAACACACAAAAACAGTGTAATGTGCTTCTTTTGCTTAAAACGTTAAGCACTCCTGTGCTAGATCTACAATATATAATCTTTACGTTGAGTCATTTTACTGAATTACTGGCGTTGTTGAATCGTTAGAAATAACGGAATGTGACTCTTTATGGGCAACATGCATTTGAAAGCCTCTGTGCTAGGCAGCTTTGTACTGATATTTAAGCACCTATCTTGTTTGTTATAACAGGTGTTCTGGTCAATTAGGGCAAGAGTTTTGATGTTAAGCAATGTCGAGACAGTTTACAACTTTGCATAATGTTTGCTTAATTAGATGATGTGTCATTTCTCCACGTTAAATGGATTTGTTCTGTGTTAGATGTCAATTTATTTTCATGTTTCTAGTTTATCCTGGACAGCCGGGCACTGTTTTGCAAAGTGGTCAACCAGCGTACATGTATCAAACTGCTGGAACTAATCCTACCCCATATCCAGTTCAAACCAGCCCTATGATGGGTCAGATCAATCAATCCATTGGTGAATCCCCACCACCCGCTTATCAGGTGCATGCATGTTTCGTAATTATGGGCATTAGCAGTAGGCAGTATCTTTTTGACATCAGGTATGATTTATTTCAGCAGCATATAACGTAAATTTTATAGGTCCCATCAACCCAGGTGAAGATGTAAAATGATGACAAAGAAGCCTGCGGAACAGTAATTAGTAGGCAGATGAATGGACATTTTCGTACTATGTAATCGTATGCTTTCCACTATTAATTTCTAGAAGCAATAAGCACTTTCTTTGTATAAAATTTTAATAATTATGCGATATAAATGTTAGTCATGCAGTATTCTACTAAAAGTGTGCATTTAAATAAAAAAGTGCTTGTGTGGTTGTTCTTTTAGTTTGTTTTTATGTACAGTACCTGTGGCAATTGCTGAATAACTTATCATTTTTTTGATAAATTGTGTCATGCTTGTTAACAATCTTTATAATAATCGTAACCTTGTTTCTTTTTATTTGCAATACTTCTTGCAATTTGTGCTATTAATTAAGTTTTGCTTTTTTTGGGATGTGGTGCATTTTTATCTGATTTCTCTACGAACCAAGCATCATCTTTATAAATATTCATAACCTTTTGTTTATCACTGAGTTTAATTTCATAAGCCTACTGCTTTGGGAAAAATTTCATGTGTTGTAAATAAAATAAATCACTAAAATGTGCCAAGCGTGTTTTACTGAAAAGTGGCAGATTTCACATTTATAACCTCATAAATACATTTCACCTGCGTGTAAACCGTGGAAAGATACTGTAACGTGAGCTCGTTTGAAAAGACACTGAAATAGCTACCTGGCCACTATCAGTATATTTAAGTTAAATTGCCTAACTCATTTTCACGAATTGTTTAACTGCGTATCTGTTAGTCAGAGCAACGACACCTGACTAAAATATCGGGCGAAACTCCACCAAGCCCCTAAAGTACGAGGACTCTTCTCAGTGCCCCTTATGTATGGTAACGTCATATACACCATGGCGTAGACTGTTTATAATTGAGAATCTTAATAAATTAGCAAATTTTGGTGAATTTTTTTGTGGTCTTAAGCGGTGCCTTGTTCATTTCACAAGCTTACAGCTTGTGGTATATAAGGCGTATTAAGGCCACACAAAGTATCCCGAACAGTAACGTTTACTTTTTCCTTTATTCTTGCGACCTTGTTTGATTCAATTTGATTAGCACGTGCTGTAATGAGGACGCTCTTTTTGCCATATATTTTTTGTTTAGTTTACAACAAAGGTCTGAGAAATAGAAGTTTTGTTGGCATTCGCATATTGAATTGCTTGTTGGGAAGGACACTCGACCTTCTCGAAGAGTTAGGGCATTAAGAACTTTCAGTTACTGAAATTTTTTCGAAAAGAAGCCGCTGCTACTGTTTTTTATTTTTGATTATTTTGCGCAGCTTCTAATGGAGGACAGCTTCTGTTCAAAGGCGGCTTCTACTTTTATTGAGATCAATAGACGATGGGACTCTTTAACTGTGCTGCTAATTCTGATTAATCAGCTGATACTTAGGCTTCTGTAAGAGACCGCTCACAGTTCCAGTCTCTTATTGAAAGAACGATTTCACACTTCCAATTCGGTACCCTGTTGGCGGCGTTTGACTTTGTCTAAATGACGACTCTCAATAGAGTAATATTTTAACATCGTTCATTGCGGCTTATATTCAAGAGAGACTTAATCGAGAAAATGCGGTATTAGGTTTACATTATACACCATAAGCTTACCTGGCTTGTAAATTGGCTAAAATATGCTGGAATACACAGAAAACTGGAAGTAAATTTATCGTATGTCAGCAATGAAAAGTTTATTATGTTACGATCTCTTATGTCAAAAGCCTATTTATCATGTTTCTACATAATTAAAATATCAAATACTGTGTAGCGGCAGTGGGAGTGTGGGACATGAGATGTAGGCTACTAAGGTGTTACAGCGATTTTTTCAAAATCATGTTACCATAAGAAAAATCATTACTGTTTTCGCATACCACATCACATTACCTTCAGATACCAGTTAACTTTAATGTGGATTTGGCTTCACCTGTAGCGGCCTGGGTGGTTTTTTTAATACCATTACATCATTTCTTGGAAAAGTGTTTTCTAGCTATTGATTGAAGTATATGAACTTGTTTTTTGATAACACTTCAACTGTCGTTTGATATTTGGAAACCTACTCTAAATAACTTCCTGTGAAAACTCCTTTTAGTACGTTCCCAGGTTGTTTCCAGCACCTGTGCTGATAAGAAATCTTTATTGCAAATGCCCGGTTCTTAACTTTATACTGATTGTATTTATCTACACGTCAGCTTGAACTACATGTAACTCCCTTTGTTTTCCTCGCTGCACATGTTCTGAAATGCTGCGTTTTTCTTGTCGAATATTTTCACTCCCATCGCTTCACGTTTTATAAGCTCGCAATTCTACCAGCAAGCGGAGACACAGACGGAGGGATACAGAGAGAGTAATATGAGCTTACTACGCTAGTCATGATGTTTGCGACTCGATAGACATCTTATAAGCAGTGGTATTACTATGTTTTTGGTTATGCGTAATATTGAGAAAGTGTACAGCACCTACAATAAAAACCTTTTCTTGTAAACTATATCTGTTGTAATATTAATAGCTTTCGGCTGACAAAAGGTTAGAGCATTCAAACCGCACGCAACAATAGAGTCAGATAATTAATTCAACAGGTAATATAACATAAGTTAAGACAGCCAAGCTCTGCATCTGCATTAATTAGCTCTGCACACCGACCAGGTGACCAGCCTGATTTTCATCGTCTGTCGCTGTTGAACAAACCTTTTTAATGTTTGTGACGTAAAGTAAATAAAACCTTTTTCGATTATAACTTTTGTTCTATTTACGTGATCCTTTTAATAGATAATCTTTTCTATTAACTTTGGGGATCACAACCAACAATTTTTCTCGGATTTCAAATTCCTTAATGGTAGCACTGGGCACGTTTTGACGTCACGCTCAGCGTCGTCAGGAAAGCATGTGTTCAGTCAAAAGTTGATAGAAAAGTCTGCTTTACCGGCCGCTTTTTCCGAAGTAAGAAAATACCAATTAAGTATCCTGCTGGCCCTTTACCGAAGTAGCATTTTCAAAATTCGGTAACCGGCAGCTGGTGAAATAGACAGTGCCGAAGTTAAAACAAAACTGCCGTTAAAAATTTGTATGTTTTCTAGTTGTGGTAATTCTACTTGTACAGCACAGGTAGCCAAAATTAAGCGTACGTAGGTCGCACATAGTAGGTAGCCTATAGCCCTACACTACCATAGCCTAAGCCGACTTACCGGTACTTCTAAAGAAATTGAAATACCTCTATAGGCCTATGGTGTCAGCTATGAAATGTTGTAACAAATTTAATAGGTTACCTATCGACATAGTTATGTTATAAACTATCATGATATGTTCTTTGCACGGCTTAAATCTGGTCATGATTCTTGAACTGATTCTTAAACCTTTACCTAGCTAGGTCTAGCCTTTGTGCAAGTTACGGTATCACACAATTATATTTGATTTTTTGTTGCCCGGATTTAAACAATTCTCCAGGTTCACTGAACAGGAGAAAGCGTTGTTAATGCCTTGCCCAAGGCATTACAAAAGTAGTGCCAGTGGGCGTTGAACACGGATCATAGCACATTAACCATAAAACCAGGGGTGGATCCTGCGAGTGAGATTGGTGCAATTACAAGCTTCTAAAATGATACTTATTCATATAGAAATCCTTTATGACTGTTACTGGGACAAATCATTTTGCTGTAAATGGACTCTTTCCTGGTTAGGCCACCATCTTGTTTTTTGTGTGATCGCTTATACTTGACAATGGAAATTGTGGACCCACTTTGTTTTTCTTTAAATTGTAAGTGTTCTGGGCATTGGCTTGCAAAGGTTTTGCTCGGGTGGGTAGCATATGAATTTCTTAACATAGTGAAGAAAAATAGGCCTATTGAAGAAAGATTATTTCTAGTTTTTATTTTACAGTGCTTTAAATCCTACCCATTGGTTTTATTCGACATGAGGTCACAATACGTGGTCAGCGTAGCAGGTGGCGTGAAATGCGTAAAACTTTGCATAGTATATCAGTAAATACTCTTAACTGATCTTAATGCATGCCCTTGGGCATCATGGCTCTGTAAAAATGGGTACCTCTACAAAAAGTTGGATGCCCAACTTTGGAAAACTAAGTTTAATTTGCCAACAAACACAATCAACCATGCATTTTTTTTAGGTCTAAAATTTCATAAGAGCTCTGCTCTTTTTCTGCCCAATGGTCTTGTAATAATTACCAGAATTCCTGCAAATACATCTCTTAATACAACCTTTTCATGCCATGTCCATAGTATAGTCTGGTACAGATCATTCTCTAAAAAATCCATTAAGCTCAATGTTGGATGCCCAATTCAAAATTTAAGAACTTAAACTAAGAAACCTATTTTCAATATTTTTTTATTCCGTAAAAAGTCCGTATGCTATTTACTTGAGTGAAATTTTTAGAATCCAATGCCTAAAACGCTTGCAATTTAAAAACGAATCAAAGTTGGTCAACAATTTTCATTGTTAATTATATCTGTCACTGAAAAAACCTTGCCATCCAGGCAGTAACTGAGAAAGGGTCTATTGATTTAACATTTATATCAAACAAAATATAAACTTCATTGTTCAATGGTCTCTGGGTTTAGTCTTGTTCTTTTGTTTCGTTATTATATCGCAATGGTAAGATGTAGTACAATATACCTCCCTATACAGTGTTCAGCATAATTTTGGGAACGGTTTCATATTAATGTTACGCACCAGTTGATTACTTCCTCTGTTTGCAATTCAAACAACATGCATGGGCATAGAGAGGCTTAGTGGTTCAGCCCTGCTTCATTAACACAGGGATATAATTATTTAAACATAGTCTATGCCAGTGGTTCTCAAACTGGGGTCCGTGAGACAATTTTCTGGGACCGCGAAGCACCTTCCAAAAAACGGCACTACTTACCATCTAGCCATTAGCTCGAAATCGGTTGAATGTGATTCACGATATTAGGGTTGTGTTGTCCAAAACGGAACCAAACATAGCCGAACTGGTTGCAAAGAAGCAGGTACACTCGTCCCATTGATACTATAAAAACTAACGTGTTGTTTTGTGTTGATTTTTTAGGGACCCTGAGGCATTTAAAAAATTGCTAGGAGACCGTTGCGTACTTTCTTTTAAAAAAGTTTGAGAACCACTGGTCTATGCTGTTATTAGCTAATGACCTAAAAGCATCCACTGTAAACTCAATTTTGTACTTTGATATGGCATGATGTTACACCTTATTTCTATTGATGTATTCTCGTATTGTCCAAGTCCATATTGTCCATCATAGTATATGGTTTCATTGCATTAACAAATATACGTATACATTCTAAGACATATACATGTATTAATTATATTGTATCTGAATAGGCTCCAACTACTACCGGTATCTCGGTAAGCCGTAATGGTTACTACTAGTACAGTACAAACTGCTGTTCATCCTGTTTCTACAACAGCAAACGAAGTTATTGGACATGTGATATTGAATAACTTACCGAGCTTGGAAGACGGCAAAAAATATGCTGGAATATTTACAAAACTTGGTGTAAGTTCTAACTAATAATAGGCTCTAATAGAAATAAATAGAAATGGTTTCTCAAACTTTTTTGTCTATTCAATTATTGCTGTTAACCTAGTGACCATTTTGTAGACATATTGTGCTGTTTGAAACAGGCAGTTAGATCGGAAAGAATTAGAAAGTTAAGATTTGGCAATCCATTATATCAGTGCCTCTCAACCTTTTTCAACTCACAGCTCACTTTTTCTGACAACTTTTTTTGAGGCCTATTAGTTTAGATGACTAAATTTATACAAACCAATATATTTACAAACTATTCAAATTAAAAAGAATTTCTTTCAAACATATGTTTACAACAATGCCTAGGTGCACAATTACTTTATTTTACCGCAGTCACTTTTTATAATATATCTTGGCATGCCCCGCAGCTCACCTGAAATAGTTTCATGGTCAATTAGTTAGCCAAAAAATTTATACAGGATTGAATGCACATTTCCATACATTGTACACAATTGTCAGTTACTCAAACATATCCCTTTAAGGGTTTTGTTTACTTTGTGGCGGCTTGGCTCGCTTTTGTAAAATCCTTACGTCTTTCGTAGAAATGTGTTTTCCAGAACAATTGGAGTTTTTAAACTTTCAGTCCCGCCACATCATTCTTATGAAAGAGTTTTCCAGCTAGTAAATGGAGTTTAAAACTTGCCTTTTCAGAACACTGCAAACTACCGTTGGTATATTTGAAAACTTGCTACGAATAACTTCGTGTGAAAGCTCCTTATTTAGTACGTTACCAGGTCGCTTCCAAGTAACTGTTTCCAACTTAACCAAATTTAATTTGCATTGCAAACACACCGATTTTCACGTTCACACGCTTTGAAATGTTCATGCCTTTTTTGTCATATATTTCCGCCACATCGCAGCACGTTTTATAAGCTTGAACTTTTGTGTGAGACTCCCTCAGAGCCTCAGAACCTCAGTCACAGACGCGAAGTTATAGACATATGTAATACCGTACTACTGTAGTTGTGGTGATTGAATCAGTAGACATCGTGTAAACAGTCACATGACTTGTGTTCTCGGTTATTTGTAATATTGAGAAAGTGTACAGCACCTACAATAAAAGCCTTTTCTGGCAAACGGTATTTGTTATAATATAATACGAACGTTCGGCTATCAGAAAGGTTAGAGAATTCTAACCGCACGCAACAATAGAGTCAGATACTAATGTAGTAGGTTAACTAAGTCAATAACGTAACGTAAGCTAAGACCGATAAACTCTGCATCTGTATCTGCATCTGTCGGCATCAACCTCTACATCCTAAAACGACCCCAACCTCTACATTTCTGGTGACCCCGACGTTCCGACATTTCTGGTGACAACCCGACGTTCCGACATTTCTGGTGACAACCCGACGTTCTACTGACAACCCGACGCTTCGACGTTCTAATAAACCACCGACGTTCTAGTGATCACTGACGATCTTGTGTCAAAAAACGACGCGTTCCAATTCTCACACTCTCGCAATTCGCACAGCCGTTCTTCACTGGTAAGTGGATTTTTCACTTTTTATACAACTACTTGCAACCATAGCTTGTAAATGCATGCTCATCGGCTTGTACCTTATTAAATTAGCTTAAGCTATTCTTATTGTGCTGCATTGTGCTGCAGTTTGAAATAAAAGTTTCTTGTTGTAAAGTATTTTTTGGTTCAATTGTGAACAATTTTTGCGGTGCGCCGCCTAAAACATTTTTCATCGGTTTTGATAAATGTCACAACCTGTGCCGACACAACGAAAAGTTACTTCGGTGCCTGGCAAAGCTAAGACAGAATACCACATGAGCACACGATCAACCGACCGTTCCAACGAGTCAATTAATAATACAACTATGTCGAACGAAAACGGGGAGGGATCTGCAAATACTCCCGATAATGGCATTGCTGGTCCGTCTGGTCTGGGTACTAGTAACCAATTACCAACAAACGCGCAACCACAGAACAATACTTTACGAAACGATTTGTTTTCACACGTTAAACTTCCTACCTTTTGGAAATTTAATCCCGAAGCGTGGATTTCTCACCTTGAACATAAATTTTCTCTTTATCAAATCACTTCTCAAACTAATCGTTACTTGTTGGCGGTAGAGGCAATTCCTGCGAAAGACCTCGCGCTCCTTCGGTTACCTTCGGCGTCAGCACAGAACTGCTACGACATATTGATCAATGAAATCTTGAGAAACTTTGATAAACGTGAGGACCATTTAGATTTTTTGTTGGCGGACCTGACGCTGCACGATCAGTCCCCGAAACATTTAATGCGCGAATTAATGAGCGCAGTAGGTCAAGAGAATCTTACTCCGCCAGTCGTCAAACTAATTCGTGCAAAGTTTCTTAAAGCGTTACCACCAGACGTCGCAATTGCGTTAGCCAGCGTGGAAAATCACGATCTCCAGAACCTTGCAAGCAGAGCCCACGAAATCTTGCTGCTTAAACAACCAAAAACTTCTTCGCACAACCTTTCCCTTGCCATCACTGATACGGATGACATTGACTACCCAATGCAACCGCAAATACAGCAAATTCAATTGTCTAAACCACCGCGCTATACACGATCTAACGCTAACAACGAATCTAAGAGTTCCGGGCAAAGAAATACGAATTTCACAAATCAAAATACGCCAAACCAACGCAATTCATTTAACTCAGCATGGCAACAACGATCACCACGCACAAACAATGGACAGTTTCACAAATCATACAGCAACAACGGGTTTAATCGAGATAATCGCCGACAAAATGGCTCTTTTGCAAACCAACGCAAATATAATTTTTTACATTCATCCCCCACATTTCAGAAACCAGACTACCAACGTAGCAATTACCCTTGCGCGTCTGATGCTTCTAATGGCTTATGTTATTACCACGCCCGCTTCGGTAGGGATGCGCGCCGCTGTCACCCAAGTTGTAGCATGTGGGAGAACCAATCCCGCCCAACAAAAAACGCGTGGCGATCGACGCAACATTAACCCCGTCAGTCCCGTCGATCGCATCATCAATAAAAAGAGGCTGCCCCTTGTTAACTGTATATGATCACGCCAATAGTATTCACTTTTATGTAGATAGCGCGGCAGCAACTTCTCTTTTGTCCGCTAGTTTAGCTGACGTATCAAACCGCAAACCGCAAACACCGCTTTTCGCTGCTAACAGCACGCCAATTACTACGTATGGCACTACACAACTTAATGTTTCCCTTCATCCTCGTTTTTCTTATCCCTTTGAATTTGTGCTTGCGGACACACCTTTTTGCATATTGGGGCTGGATTTCCTCACTGAATACAACTTTGTTTTGGATCTTAAAGCCAAGCATCTGATAGATGTACCGAACCAACAGCAATATACGTTAGAGCCTGTTGAAAGTGATCCTGTTCGCATATCCATTCTCAGCCAGATAGATCCTGTTGCAGACCTTTTACATCAATTTCCAGACTTGCAAAAACCCATGTCAGCTGTTAAACCAGTGAAGCATTCCATCGTTCACCACATCCATACCACAGGTTCTCCTGTACGTGCACGTCCACGTCGATATAGCCCAGAAACAATGCAGATCTTGAAGAAAGAAATTGACAGCTTGCTGGAGCGAGAAATTATCCGCTACAGTGATTCTCCTTATGGAAGTCCGGCCTTGCTCGTTCCTAAAGGCTCTTCTGGCAATAAATATCGTCTTGTCGTTGATTATAAATTAGTCAACAAACAAACAATCGACAGCTGTTACCCTCTTCCGTTCTTACATAGTTTTTCCGAGGTTTTGTATGGTAAAACTGTCTTCTCTAAATGCGACCTCCAAAACGCCTTTCATCAAATAAAAGTGGCTCCAGAAGATGTCCATAAAACGGCGTTTGTTTGCCCCCTAGGACAATTCGAATACACACGACTCCCATTCGGTTTGTCGGGGGCCCCAAGGACCTTTTCCAGACTAATAGGGGAAGTAGTACGCCCCCTTCAGCACCTTGGAATCTTTGCTTACCTCGATGATATCATCATTGGAAGTAGTAACCTATCAGAACATCTTGAACACCTCAAGTTGCTTTTTCAACGACTTGAGGAATTTGGCTTAACGCTCAATTTAGACAAAAGTGAATTCAACCGCGAGTCTCTTGACTACCTTGGCCATCACATAAATTCTGAGGGTATACGACCAACTCAAGAAAAAGTGCAGGCCATTCTTGATTACCCACAGCCACAAACCTGCAAACAGCTGAAACGTTACTTGGGAATTTATTGCTATTATTTTCGCTTTCTGAAGCATTGTTCCACAACCTTACAACCGCTTTACAAGCTAGTTCCGAACAGTCGCAGCAAACGCGCGGCCCCTTTAACATGGAATGTCGAAGCCGAATGTGCCTTCGCCAGCAGCAAACAAGCTATTGCAAATGCTAGCACTTTAGCGTTTCCGAAACTCCATGCTCCAACTTATCTAACAGTTGACGCTTCGTTGACCGGTATTGGAGCGACATTAGAGCAATTGCAAGGAAATCAACTTGTTCCTTTGGCCTTCTTTTCAAGACAGCTGAACGCTACTCAACGTAAATACAGTTGCTTTGACCGAGAGCTGTTGGCCGCTTACAAGTCAATACGTCATTTCCGCTACTTCTTGACAGGCCGACAATTCACTTTGCGTACAGACCATCTCCCTTTGGTTTCAAGTCTCAGTAAGCTCTCCGAACATTACTCTCCAAGACAGTTCCGGCAATTGTTGTTTGTTTCAGAATATACAACAACCATTGAGCACATCAAAGGCTCTGCCAATGTTGTGGCGGACCTCTTGTCAAGGTCTCAACCTTCGGCACCCAACATTAATACTCTTTCGGACGTTCCGCCTCCTTTAGAGTATGAGAAAATAGCACAAGCTCAAGCCAATGATCCTGCTATTCAAAGACTACGCACCGCAACAACATCACTCAAACTCCAGGACTGCAAGCTGCCCAATAAGGACCTTACCATCCTTTGTGACGTGTCCACTGACACAGAGCGTGTTCTAGTTCCTTCCTCCTTCCAACGTCAAGTATTCCTGCACTTACATAATTTATCGCATCCTGGAAAAAAAGCCACAATTAAGCTCATCAAGGAAAGATTTATATGGATAGGGATGTGTAAACAAATCGCTACCTGGGTTCAACAATGCCCAAACTGCCAGGAAGGAAAAATTTTCCGCCACACTAAAACCGCACCGGGGAAATTTAAAATTCCCTACGGACGATTTTCTGATGTTGCAATTGACTTGATTGGACCACTACCAACCTCCCATGGTTACAAATACATCCTTACGTGTATCGACCGATATACGCGTTTCGTTCAAGCGATACCAATCCCTGATGCCACCACGGAAACCGTTGCTGCTTACTTTGTTAATCATTGGTGTTCCTTGGTCGGTGTTCCAATCATCCTCACAAGTGATCGTGGACCATGTTTCATAAGTTCCGCTTGGGCAGAAATTATGCGCTCGCTTGGTATTCAACACAATCTGACTACAGCTTACCACCCCACTTCCAATGGAATTACAGAACGCGCAAATGCAGAGATCAAGCGCGCCATCAAGTGTTCAGACGAACCTGAACGTTGGTTTCACAAATTAGGGTTTATTGTCTTGGCTCTGCGTAATCGCTATCTCCAGGATTTGAAATGTACACCTGCTGAGTTAGCTTTTGGACACACCTTACGGCTCCCAGGTGGTTTCTTTTCTGATTCCAAGCTTGCCTCTGCAGTTCCTACATCCAGCTACCTCGGTGCCTACCGAGACTTCATCAACGACCTTCAGTTTACTCCAACGACCGCTCATACAAAATTCATGCAGTCCTACGTGCATCCGGATTTGAAACATTGTGACCGCGTTTATGTTAGATGCGATCATGTCAAACGTGCGTTAGAACGCCCTTATGTTGGTCCTTTTCCAGTATTGGAAAGATACGAAAAATATTTTGTAATTTCCCGTCATGGCAAACCGGATCGCGTCTCACTCGACCGTCTCAAACCTAGCTATACAATTGATATTGATGCTCCCTCACCATCATCCTCCTCGCATCAACAAAATTTTTCTTTGCAGACTCGACATCCTGCTCCTCAGTCAGTCTCCGCTACTTCAGCGAAACAGCAAACGACACCACCTACTGTCACTGCTCCTGATTCTATAAAACCGCCTGAAGTTGTAAAGACTTCTCGGACTGGTCGCAAAATCATTCCACCGAAACGGTTCTCTGACTAAACAACACAACATGTTCGTTTGTCTGCTGCTTACATGTTTCTTTTTGTTCACATCCGCCGCTCAGACGAATCTTCATCCGGATACACAGAAATTTCTGTTATGTCAGCGTTCGCATTCTCTCGGGTTATATACCTTTGATGACGACATACATTGTCAAACGCAGACACCCTTCTCCATACACAACTGCTCTGCTACCGTGTTTGCTCCAGATCTGCATCTCCAGAAGATTCCTGCAACAGTTTGCACTTCACAGATTACTTCCTGGAGCACTACTTACTTCTTTTTTGGGAGTTATCAAAAATCGGCCAACACCTTTGACGCACACCCACCGTACAACCCAGAATGTTCGTCGTGGAATAAAACCAACGTTTCATCACATGGACCGCTGATCCTGTCTAACCCTGCGGCGTACTCAACACGCAATGCAGTCCATTATAAGTTTGTCTGGCCGACTTCAGCTTCTGGAACAGTAACAAACGACTTCTTGTTTCACACTACAATTTACTACGATTACGTCACGGACACAATGACGTCGTCTCTTGGATCTCTTGCATCGTGCTCAATCGGGCGTGGATACTGCTTAACGGGCAATCGTATGTTTATATGGCGAGTACCTTCGCATATCAACTGCCCACCAACCAAGTCTCTCGGGACTCACAAGATGCTCCTCCATTACAACTCTACGTCCTTATATAGAGTTTCCTTACCTGATCTCGGGATCTCGGTACATCACTGGAGGAAATGCTCCTCTCGTGCGAAAACCTGCTATGGCAAACATATTCACTGCGACAACAACAACTTTATCTTTCGCTACCAACAATGTACAGAGCTCGACAGACTCGCTCTTTTTCGTCCTAACCGGCTAAGGCGTGCCCCTTTTCGAACGCCATACTCTCAATTCGAGCGACTTTTTGCAACCTTCGACACACAACAGGACGACCTTATTTCAGAAGTTCTCACTACCTTCAACGAAGAGAACAAGTTCCTACATTGCCAACTCACGAAGCTAATTGGCACACTCTACAAAGCAATTGGGAAGATCTTCCCTACTGAGATACTCACTACTACTCTTGGACATCAAACCATGGGTTCCAGCCTTGGAGATTTTATGTCCAGAGCAGCATGTCACTCTATCAACGGTACCGTCTTACCGTCACTTGCGTACCGAAACGCATTCAGCCAACGTCCTCTCATCAAATATCGCGATCAAAACGGCCACAGTCAATACGGCCAACTCATTTCAGACAACATTGTCTTACCGGGAGTTCACCTGCTGGAATCGTATCGACCAGCAAGAAGTTTTGTCTTCCGAGTTCTGGGACACACTGTCCTTTATCACAACTATACTTTATCGCACGAACATGTGCAGGTGCATCAACTCAACTTACCTTTGTCGCCTATACACGTCAACTACAAGGCACCCGACTACGAGAAAATTCTCAACGAGCTACCTGACTCTGACTCGTTTACTGATCTTCAATCGCTGCTCAGCTCTATGTCTGAAGCCAACCTTCTCAAGGAACAAATGCGACATGTCATGACAAGCCTTACTACTACTACTGATGAAACTATGATCAACGGATCCTACGTCGCAGACACATTCGCACACGCCGCGAAACAAACGCTACTCCTTGCTCTGTCGCAGATTACGAATCCATTTCTCTCAGCCCTTATATTCATCCTGCAACTCCTTGCCATGATGTGGGCCCTCTTCCATACCATCGGGTTTATCCGATCGTCTCCGCACCATTTGCAGTATGCCAGATCCCTTGTATCCCGTGTCCGCGCTTGGCGCCACCAACAGCAGGCGCCAGTTGCAAGACCACAACTACCACAACCGCTGCCCTTGCCTCGGCGTTCTCGTGATGAACCGTCTCCGTCCGGATCTGCTGATGACGCACCGCCCGCTTCATCTTCTCGTGATAATTTCGCGAGCACCCACACACTTTAAGTTTCACTATGTGTATCACCTTGCTTCAATACCGATAATGTCCTTTGCATGTACAATTTTGCCGTTTTCCCTTGTCGCCGCTTTCGATTTTGTAACCGTTTTGCTTCGTTGCATGCTTAGTAGCTTATTCTTGTGCTAGTATCGTTTTCACTTTTCCCGCCTTATTGCATGCTAACTATTCCTGTGCATGAGTTTAGCTGTTTCAACCCACCTCAATAGGGGGAGGTGCAGTTGCAAAAAATTTACCCTCTACCCCTTTAGTTTCTCCACAGACTTTGCTGCCACTACCATTGCTGCCAAAACCACTTCAGTATGTCGACGGTACCTGATTCCTCCGCTGACGTTCAAATTGACGAAATCACTTCAGTTACTGAGATGATTCCCGACTCACCCGATTCACCGGTTCAACAATCATCTCCCGCTCCGTATGTGCCGATCGTCAGACCTGGGGAGCAAGGCGCTCCTGCCCCCATGCCCCAGAGCGCTGATCTAGCAGATATACAAGCTACGGTGTTACAACCAGTACATAGACTATTTCGGCCGTTTAAAACAACCGTTACAATGCCGACCCTTGCGGTTCCTGCGCCGCCAACCACTTCGGCTGAGGATCTACTACTTTGGTTCCAGCAGCTGGATGAACTGTTCCAGCTGGTTCCTGATTTTGAGTTTATGAGCAAAATCCTTACCATGGTAGCAGCCACACCTGCTTTCCACATGGCCCCCTTGATGAAGTATATATCCAACGGGGTTACGGACAAAACCCTGGAATACGAACAGTTCAAACAATTTTTGCATGCCCGGTTAATCTTGGAGATACCCTCCAACATGTAGCTATATTACCATCAGTTATTTTAAGCATATGTTACAGTTCATTCATTTGTATATAACTTCAGTTTTTTGTTTGTGCTTGCTCGCCATTGCCACCTTCAGTACGTTACATGTTAATTGTCATCTTTTTCCTTCCGTAGCGGGGGAGGAATGTGGCGGCTTGGCTCGCTTTTGTAAAATCCTTACGTCTTTCGTAGAAATGTGTTTTCCAGAACAATTGGAGTTTTTAAACTTTCAGTCCCGCCACATCATTCTTATGAAAGAGTTTTCCAGCTAGTAAATGGAGTTTAAAACTTGCCTTTTCAGAACACTGCAAACTACCGTTGGTATATTTGAAAACTTGCTACGAATAACTTCGTGTGAAAGCTCCTTATTTAGTACGTTACCAGGTCGCTTCCAAGTAACTGTTTCCAACTTAACCAAATTTAATTTGCATTGCAAACACACCGATTTTCACGTTCACACGCTTTGAAATGTTCATGCCTTTTTTGTCATATATTTCCGCCACATCGCAGCACGTTTTATAAGCTTGAACTTTTGTGTGAGACTCCCTCAGAGCCTCAGAACCTCAGTCACAGACGCGAAGTTATAGACATATGTAATACCGTACTACTGTAGTTGTGGTGATTGAATCAGTAGACATCGTGTAAACAGTCACATGACTTGTGTTCTCGGTTATTTGTAATATTGAGAAAGTGTACAGCACCTACAATAAAAGCCTTTTCTGGCAAACGGTATTTGTTATAATATAATACGAACGTTCGGCTATCAGAAAGGTTAGAGAATTCTAACCGCACGCAACAATAGAGTCAGATACTAATGTAGTAGGTTAACTAAGTCAATAACGTAACGTAAGCTAAGACCGATAAACTCTGCATCTGTATCTGCATCTGTCGGCATCAACCTCTACATCCTAAAACGACCCCAACCTCTACAACTTTTGCTGTGATTGCAGTGGCAGAGTGTCCTGTAAACAAATATAGGCCTGCACATTTTTTGGAAATTAGCATTTGAAAACCATTAAGCTATATCCGATAAACTATGACAACATTATTTGATTTGAATGTGTGTCACTTGAAATTAATTGATTTGGATTTTGCTGACAGATTATACAGTTAGCTTTGGCAATTTTGAGCATCGTATTCCAAATCTCAATCACTAGTCTCGCCTCCAGATACTCAGACGGCTTTGCATATGTTGCTCCTGGTATTTGGGTCGGAGCATTTGTAAGTATCTTAATTTTATATTTTTAAAAATACAAATTTTAGTTTTATAAGGTGTTTTATTATACTTACCGTCTTGCATTATACTGATTTAAAGTTCCAAATACGATAATATAAATGTATATATATATAATTAAACAGTCATTTATGTAAATATGGTCTAACAGCCTAATTAGACGCACTTTTTTGGAAACTTTCCAATTAAAAGTTTGCTTGTGTATCAACTTGCAATAAGTCACACTTGGGTGGAAGATGGTACCTACCTACACTTAGTACTAATAAAAATTTTGAGTAACAGCAAGTACTTTTCGTGTAATTAGCAATTTCCACTGCGATTTTATTGCGGACCAAAAACATCAAATTAACCGCACTGGTCCCCAAAACATACGTGGTGAGTATAGATGTTAAAAAAAACGGTTCACTCGATTTGCTTGTGCAAATGCCAAATTGCAAGTGCCAAATAAACAGAACAGGCAATGCACAACTAAATACGATAACGTGCAGCTATGTTATGCAGCTTTATGGTTATTCTCGGTACCTAACTAGGTCAGAAATTAATTAGTCACTCTGGTAAATCTGAAACTTTCTTTGTTTATTATTTCGTATGCCTAATGTTATTAAGTTTCAATGCCACTAATGGTTCAAATTAAAGCTCACTACTTTTTGTTAATATGTAGGTCTATCATGTATGGTGAAGATAAAATGTAGATATCGTAAATAGCATTGTCTGCCAACAATAGAATGGCGTGCTGATAAAATCAAAGTCAGTTATATGTCTCTTTGAATTTCTTGGCGTGTGGCCTTTTGCAACTTATTCTGTTTCGGATGACCTTATTCATGAACTCTGATCGAATTGCGTTGCTTAACTTAATAAGATGGATGAAAACAACAATAGACTAGGACGAAATTTTTCACTTAATTTACGAAATTTATTGAACTATTAAAACAATGAAAACATGTGGGTCGTAACACCTGAGAAAAATTGAAACACGTGAGGTTGAAAACGCTAAACAAAAACAAAACATGTGAGGCGTAACACCTGAGAATAATTAAAACACGTGAGGTGTAACAAGCTAAACAAAACACGTTAGGCGTAACACCTGAATATGCCAGTGGTAGAATTCCTTTAGCGACGAGTACAATGTACGTTTTCATCCATAATTCGATAGTAGAGACCCACTTTTCATGTCTTAAATGGTTTAAAGGCTTTGCCATTCTATTTCGTTGTTTAGTGAGTTCACTTTATTAGGTTTTTGCAAAGGACATGCGCGGAAATAAACTGCTTTATGAAACATATTTAACATATTACAAAGGTTTACATTTTAAAAGACACCTAAGAAAAAAAGAAAATACTTTAGTCACGCAAACAGTCAGGTGACCTGCGTTGTTTTTATGTGCAAAGTGTGTACCAATTTCAAGCGTACGTTATTGCTTCTAACTCTGGAGAAGATTTAAAAATGTTTTACTTGTGATCGAAGACTAGGATCCTCGATTAGTAAATGACGTAAAAACTTTTTAAAATTTACCAGCGTAGAACGTGCCACAACAAAGTTCAGACAGCCAATGCAAAACATGCTATTGGCCTAAAATCAATAGCCTGACAAAATACGTTCAGTTGAGAAGACCAGACCGCATGCAATGAGCTTATCTTTAGCATATGGTTAGGTCAACAAAAGAACATAAAAGACGATAATTTATTTTTGTTTGTTTTTTATATAGACCGGTGGGCATTTTTTGTGGATAAATCTGTGTGCGCCCGATTTAGGATGTTTGACAAGACATCTTAAAATCAGTTTATATATGAATCTTGTTCTTGTATTTTTCGGTGTACTTAGCCTGTGCTACCAACTTTTTTATGTTATATATAATTTCCTGGATTTATATAACTTTTTGTTCCTGGTATATGATCGTATAAACTTCAAAATGATTGATATATGATTGCTATCCCAATTGTTTTCACAAGAATATTGGATTTCCTGTATCACATATTTTTTTTCAGTTCATGGTATCAGGAATTTTGGGAGTGATCTCTGGCAAACGGTCAACCTCCTGTCCTGTGAGTTTGTTATATTGTTTTAAGTTGGCACATCATACTTTCAAGAGCTTTTGTTTTCCTTACATATAGTAATTTAAGGGTTCAAGATAATATTGGCAAAATGGATTCAGCGATAAAAATTTGTGTTTTCAGATTGTTGCTGCTTTGGTAATGACAATACTTTCTGCCTTAGCTGCTACTGCCATGCTTGGTCTAGAAATAGCAGCCGCAGTGATCAATATTGAGGTATAATTTGAGCATAATAGGTTCAACCAGCTTAATGTTTTTTTTTGTATGGAAATTATGAACCAAACGTAATATGTTTTAAATAGTTATTCGGCAATAAAGCATTTAAAAAATGTCTAATAGTCTACATCCATTTAAATTTTGTGGTTTCATAATTTCAAATTATCCCAACTCTCTATGAATCCATTCGATGGTCTTTGCTATGATTTATCTAAACATCAAAGTTTTATCAATCGTAATCTATGTAATTAATGCTTGTGTTGTATTATTGATTACTAAACTGCCTACATCCTAGAAAACTAATTATTGATTGAATTTTTTATTGTGAAGGTTTTATTCTTCTTCAAATAGGCAACTCCCACTGGACTTCACTCAATGCAGTGCATCATTTCATTTACAGCATTGGTTGTTTCAGTTATTCAATCTACTTACTGCTGTGCCACAACACCTTGCTGCGCTTCGCATCAGGTATCAACACTTTTTTTTCTACAAATGATTTATAGTTTTGTGGTGGTTACGAAAATCAAAATTGTCAGTCCCGGTGATAATTTCGAAGAAGACATCACATGTTTATGGAAATGTTATACTGATATGTCATTTAAAAACTTTCTTAGTGTGATATGAATTTGGTAGGAATGGTGTTGTTTTTAGCTAGAGAATTATAGAGCAGATAATTTAAATGATTGTGCTAATGTGCACTAAAAGCCCCAATTTTTTAAGAGTGTTGCTCTATGAGTAGGCATCTGGACTTGAAGGAAGGCTCAATTACTTAGTTTGTTTCTTTCTGCAGTAAAATTACCAAAAATGCAATTACTTGTAAACTATTATATGGGACTAGTTGAAATTTTGCATGGAAACTATCCTTGTTTGAGGCCATCTCAAGCTCCAATTACAAAGACCCAAATTGGATTTTGCTGGACTAAAATACACATTGCACTCATTTTTATGCCAATTTTTATGTATCTTCTGCACGTGACTGAGAACTTTGTAACACAACCACTGCTATGTTAATTCCCTGGAGTCAAAAAAAACAACAGCAACTTGAACCAAACCGCCATTTGAATAGTCTAAAGATGTTTGTAAAAACCTAAGTAAGATTGAAACAAAATTAGAGAAATCTTATTTTTTCACGTATGACAGCTCGGTGCAACTTCAGGCCTGCCAAATCATTTTGTCTAGCTTATCTACATTTGCATAAATTGCAGTAAAATTTAATATTACTACATAAACGTCTTTGAAACAAAATGGTGCAAACCTGATCTATTTAAAGATTATTTGTCGACACACTAGTATGCAAGTTCAATAAAATGATAGTGGCAGGAAAATAAAACTTACATGTGGGGTCAGTCGTTAGCTCAGGCAGGGGCTTTGTTTTTTATTAAAATGTTAAGACTGTTAAAATAGATTATTATCTTTTCACAATACGCAATTAATACTTCATATTAACAAAAGGTTTACAAGTGTTTATGAAACCTAAACTTTACAAAATTTAAAAATTTACGAGTTAAATGCAAACTGTTGGGAATGGTGAATTTTATGAAGAATAATTACAAGAGCCATGAAACTAATAATTATTACATTTCAAGTTGTGTTCAACTCATTTATAAGCATCACTGGAAACATTTCCAAAATATAATGGTTACTAGTTTCTTGGAATTATTAGTTAAAGAAAATTTTACTGCGAGGCCTGCCCCAAGCTTATTGTGTCTCAGATGTAAAATGTACTACATTAACTTATTTTATTGTACACTTGCCAGTTTTCAAACATGAACAGGAAGCACATGAACCACATATCCTTCTACTTCTGCATTTTGTTCTGCATGATACTTCTAATCGCGTAAACATGTAGGGATTTGTGGTTGGTTGTATAATATTGTTTGTGCAAATGATTTGTTTAAATTTGTTGTGAATTTGAATTGGTTAGCTACATGTAAAAATGAGGAGCAAGTGCACTAACAAGTTGATTTAATACGAAAATTGAGTTGTCGCTAAGTATATACATTTAACAAAGAATTCTTCAATAATTTTTGTGGGTAGGCCTAATCAATTATAAAAAGAATGCATGACGGTGGTGTTTAGACCAAGTATTTATAGTGTATATTACGTAATAGACAAGAAATAGGTATAATTTATATGTGATTGAGCTGTTAGCGCTAGCATATTACAGTACTGCTATTTATTATAACAAATGAATGCTTCACTTATGCATGTATTGTTAAGTGTCAACTATAATGTTTCCGTGCTAAAATTAAACATAAGCTGTACAATCAATCTTCTACCTGTGAGGTCATCCAAAACATGTTATCTAGCCTACCAGTATTGTCATACCTGATTTAAGCCAGCCATCAAGCATGCTGTTTTATATTGTGATCACTGCCGTTATAATTAGTGACAAGTTTGTGATACATTTCAACAGTATCTGTTTAACCATTACATATTATCGAAAACTTCTTTCTCCATTTACTTAAAAACAGCTCTGTTAGATGTGTGGAGATTAACTTGTCTTGGCACTTGCCCTCACTTTAATTATTTAGATAGTTTACAAATGATAACTAAACTTCTATTTTTCAAAACCAGTTTTTTTAATAGCAGTGAGTCTCTGTAAGTCGTGTCAGTTGATATTCGAAACCAACCCAAATACCATTCCTCTCAACCAGAAATGTGTAGGTTATTGCAAATTTTGCTGCACCCTATGCATTTGTAGACAAATAAGTTCAACTTAAGTTTCACTTTAGGATGCTTGGATTAAAGAATATAGATTTGTGTTATCTTTGGGCTAAATCTTATAAAATTGAACCCAATTGAGTGTTTGAAAAAAGTAGCTCGAGTTGTTACATCTATATCATGCTGTATGTTACTGTTCAGGGATTGTACAACTACTCAGTTACGAAGTGTTATTAGTTTAGTTTTTATGTCTTGGTCAATGAAGTTTTTACTACTGTTGTAATTCACATTATAGCGGTTTACTGATTGTAAATCTATTCACAAATGTTGTTTGTTTAATTTTTTTTGCTAATTGATATGCCTCATGAAGTAAAGTGATATATCTGTGACTGATTTAAAATTTTTGTGTAGCCTATTAAAAAAATTTACCTAACTTAGATTTCAATTGCAGGAACCCCAAGGAAATTTTAAAAGAACTGCTAATCTTGGACAGATGCTAACAACTGTGATGCCTGGGCAACCAACTGTTTTTGGTTTGAACTATAGCGCTTATTTTAGATTTTATTTCTTATGTTTATACGTATTTCTTAGACTTCACTTAAAGCAATTTGTGCTTTTACATTCAAGTTATCTTGTTTAGATTATTCTTTTACTGAAAACTTAGTTATTTTTTTTACTCAATGACTTTTGAATTGTGATAATTCTTACAAACACTTATGCACACCTACAGGCTACAAAGAGTCAGTTGGCACTGGCATGTTAATATTCTGATGTAACAAACAACTGAAATTTTAATGACTTTCTTTTTGTTTATGCTTTGCTGATAAAATCAAGCTTTGGGTTATGAATTTGGCTTAATTTAGCCTGTTGTAGATTTAAAAATCTAATTTTTTGCTACCAATTGTCACTTTTTAAGTTCAAAACGTTCTTTCGGCACTACTGTACGTCTGTTACTTTGTCAAAAATTTCCTTGTTAGTTGAAATCAAATTGGTATATCCTTGTGTTTCATTTAACAATTAAATAATTGACATTATTAGGTTATCCTGGGCAACTTGCCGCTGTCATGGAATCTGGCCAATCACCATATGTGTTCCAAGCTGTTAACACTGCCACAACTGCTACTAGCTATGTGCCAGTAATTGCAATCAACCCACAACAACCCATGGTGATTTAATTTAAAAGATATGTAAAATGTTTTATGTTGGAAATTCTGTAATTGTGCCTGGTCAAACAATATTAATTTTTTTTCTTGCAGACTGCTGTCAATATCATTTCACCACCAGTTCATCAGGTTGCTCAATAATGTTTTCTTGATTAGTTTTGGTACAAAAATTGTTTGCAATATTTTTATGTGTTTTTAAAGGGTTCATCAATCCAAGAAAAGGCACAAAGCTGAATAAGAATAAGATATATATTGCGAGGAAATGCTAACTTGTTACAATGTTTGTAAATCTAGTTATGTAATATATTTCTGCCTTTAAGAAAAGATTTTGTTAATTGTATATTTGACATAATGTGCATTACCAATGTTTGAAAATACATATGTAACCCTGTAGCTTCTTCAATTAATATATATTTTATTTTATTAATATTTAATTTTTATTTAGTAAAATTTTGTGTATTATTCCTTTTGTTAGTTTTGTGCGAAATATGTTTGAAAATTAAAGTATTTACACAGGAAACTTGTATCTGGGTATACTTCTAGTATTTCAACATACCAAATATCACAGCTGCTTTACTCGAGTTAAGTACTTGACAGAAAATTCCAAAGAAAAATATTTCCGTAATGATTAAAGTTGACTGTTTGGTAGCTCTTAAAGATTAAAAGATTATATCAGTTCGAAGTAAAGTTCCAAAACCACCTTGTTATGTGAAACCTCACAATCAAATTTAGCATGTTTTTAACGCTCTAGAAAGCAAACCTAATGAAAAAGTCTGTTCTTTGATAGAGCTATGTTGTCAAATAGAGATTTTGAATAAATAATAATATTTAATAGTAACATTTATATAGAAATATATTGTTTCTTATTCTTTGGTCTTCATAATCAGCAAAATAACTTAGGAATGAACGAAAAGATTAAACATTTATTGCTTGGAAAGACATTTATGCATTTTATGTCACCCTGAATGAATGTTAGTAATCTCGGGCATTGCCTTTTTGTGCTGTATTATATGAGTAAAAAGATAAAACATTTTGTTGACCTGATAGATGTATAATTGTATATGCATTTCATGTCACATTGGCTAAACATTATTACATGTAGGCTTTACCTTTTTGTACTATATCATATGAATGAAAGAAAAGACTAAACAGTTTATTACCGCAATAGATGTTTGCATTTGGTGTCACTTTGCGTAAATATTAGGTATCTACAATACAAAATTGGGTGGTTAATTACTTATTATTATATACTTGAAATCTAAAGAGGCTTTAATTCTTTTTGTTTTACTTAGAGATTTAACATAAGGCATGTTACTAGAAGTTTTTTAGCGAAGTCATATTGTTGGTTTTAGCTAAAGATTCTTAAACTAAATTTGCAAAAACAATATTGCTAATTAGTTGTGATATTTCTTTAAAAACTAATTTTACATACAAATATCCACTTGACATGAGATCAATTGTCATGATACCATGTAGTAATTATAACATCAGTTGACATGATATCATATGATATGACCTCATTTGTAAATAATGACGTTGGGTAAGTGTTGGGGATCGGTCAACACGAATCCAAACCTGAATAGATTTGCCGAATATCATCTTTGGGTAAGATTGGGGCGACTACTAACAATGGTAAACCTGAATACAATGTAAGCTAACTTTAATAAAAATGACGATCTAGTTTCCCGGCGAATCAGTCAACCATACTTTTGTTAAACATTAATTTTTGGATCAAAGCGATTTGTTTTGCGATTATGCCACGTTACAAGCAAGATTTGGCAGCTTAAATTTTTATCGCTTGGTTCTAATATGAATAGATTCGAGAATCAGTTATATCAGCCCACATGATATTCGGGTTTATGAATGTTCATTGACATCATGCAATCTTGCTGTTATATTTGTAGTATGACTACGTGATGCAATTAATTATACTATAACATCTATGTACTTGACTAACTACCAATTTAACTTACTCAAATTCGAGTGATTTAGTTTTTGCCTTATGTGCCCTTTGCCTGTTTCGTTACCTACTTTTTAAGCTGATTTAAATTTTTAACAAAAATTTATGTAACTTAAATAATAAGTAAAGTACTGGTGTTAAAAGAGTGATTTAGCTACACCCAAACTACATTGACAGTATCAGAATTTACTACCAATTCTTGAATTAGGAAGAGTGTTAAAGAATGAAAGATTAAAAACTTTGTTATAAAAACTGTAAAAGCTTTAAAAATAGCTTGTTTGATTTGGTACTGTAGTAAACCATTTTCTGCCAGTGTTGGAACATGCTATGAACTCAGGCATCAGTGCAGTTTGCTGGGCAAAGTAGAATACAGAGTAGAAGGACAGCTCTGACTGACTTTATAACTTTTTTTGAAGATTAGTTTTTCTAAGAGCAAATTAGCACAAAAGTTCACAGTTTAGAAAGAGACTACATTTATCTAACATCATTAAGTGGTACTGTTGAAGCTTGATGAAGCCAATTTTTCATTTTGTTTACCCGCTTTCTTAGTTTAGACAACACCAAATAGATAAGTAAACACTTTTTGAACTGGTTTTGTTGGTGCTGAAGATGCATTGTGAAGCAAGTCCACTATATTTCCAAATGTTATCTGATTTCGAGAATAGGTTTGCCAATGTTTTTGTAAACCATAAATTATTAAAATTAAGTAGAAACATCTTATTTACCACGAGGCAATAAACAAAGCAGTAAACATTAAGTTATTTTTTATTTTAGATGTTCGCATTCTGCAAAATAGGAATGAATAAAAAGATTAAAACATTTTATTGACACAATAGCTGTATGCATTTGGTGTCACTATGGGTAAATATTGTTACAAGTGGTCATTGCCGTTTTGAACAGTAAAGGCTTTGTATGTATGATAAATTTATGTACACTCGGTTGTTTGGTTAATTATTAATTATTTGAACTACAAAGAAGCTTTAAAACAAACCCGTTTTACTTGTTTAACATTACGCATTAGAAGCATTTGACTTGATTACATTAAAAGGATTCGTAAACTAACTTCACAAGAACAGCTTTATATTAGTAATTAGTTGTCTTTTTTTTTTGAAAAAAGCTAATTTTAGATATAGATATGCACTTGGCATGATATCATGAGATCAATTGACGTGATATTACCTCATGTGTAAATAATGACGTTGAGTAAGTATTGTTATAATTGGGGCTGGTTTTTAGAGCTTTAACGGTGAAGTATTGAATTCCAATAACGTATGGTGAGCTGTTTGATTTCGTTACTTTCTGGATGAATGAGAAAGGAACTTTGAAGAAAGAATGAAGAGATGATCTTATGAAGAGATTTAGCATGAGGCATTTTATTGACAGATATCTTGCTAGCCAATAAACTTAGTTTTGTTAAAAATGTCTTTGGCCAAATTACAGCAGCAGATTTTGAATGTTAATTAGTTGTAGTGTTTCCAATAAAAAATAAAACTGTTTTAATGTGTAATTGTTAGGCTGTGTTATCTTTATAGCTTTTCGATTATGTAATTTTTATTATGTCTTTGTAAGTATAGGATGAGTACTGGTATACTTCTGCAGAGGTTGTTGCACTGTTTGTCAGTCTTAACTTATGATATTCGGACCTAATTTACCTGCCAAATTAATGATCTGACTCCGTGGTTGCGTGCGGTTAGAATTCTCTAACCTAACGTTGTACTAGCCGAAAGCTCTTACGTTATTACAGATACAGTTTATCAGAAACGATCCTTTATTGTAGGAACTGTACAGGTTCCGAATATGACACAATCTCAAACTTAGCATTCACCATTTAAAACATGTCTAACGAATTACAATTAACACGACTAACGTAATACGTTCGTACGATTCTGTATCTCTGTCTGCGCGGTTACTCGCGTATCAGCTCGAGTTTATAAAGCGGAGCGATGTGAGCGTTTGTTTTGCGGCGTGCGCGAATGTGTCTGCGACGTAGGAGCCGTTGATCACAGTTTCATCAGTTGTAGTAAGACTTGTTATGACATGTCGCATTTTCTCCATAAGCAGGTTGGCTTCAGACATAGAGCTGAGCAGCGATTGAAGGTCAGTGAACGAGTCGGAGTCAGGTAGCTCGTTGAGAATCTTCTCGTAGTCGGGAGCATTGTAGTTGATGTGTATAGTCGACAAAGGTAAGTTGAGTTGGTGCACCTGCACATGTTCGTGCGATAAGGTGTAGTTGTGATAAAGGACAGTGTGTCCCAGAACTCGGAAGACAAAACTTCTCGCTGGTTGATACGATTCCAGCAGATGTACTCCCGGTAAGACAATGTTGTCTGAAATGAGTTGGTCGTATTGACTGTGGCCGTTTTGATCGCGATATTGGATGAGAGGGCGTTGGCTAAACGCGTTGCGGTACGCAAGTGACGGTAAAACGGTACCGTTGATAGAGTGACATGTTGCTCTGGACATAAAATCTCCAAGGCTGGAACCCATGGTTTGATGTCCAAGAGTAGAAGAGAGTATCTCAGTAGGGAAAATCTTCCCAACTGCTTTGTAGAGTGTGCCAATCAGCTTCGTGAGTTGACAATGTAGGAACTTGTTCTCTTCGTTGAAAGTAGTGAGAACTTCGGAAATGTAAGCGAAACATGTAAGCAGCAAACAAATGAACATGTTGTGTTTGTAATCAGAGAAACGTTTCGGTGGAAGGATTTTGCAACCAGTCCGAGAAGTCCTGAATGTGGCAGAAGAGGTTGTAGCGTCGTCTTCGTCATCTCCGTCAGAAACTGAACTACTTTAAGCTGGAGCTATTGCTGTCGTTGTTGTTAAATCAGTTTGTTTACAAGAATAAAGTTAGCAGTACCAGCTTCATTGAAACACGTCGGGTCAACGTCGGTGGTCACCAAAATGCAGAGGTTGTTGCACTGTTTGTCAGTCTTAACTTATGATATTCGGACTTAATTTACCTGCCGAATTAATGATCTGACTCCGTGGTTGCGTGCGGTTAGAATTCTCTAACCTAACGTTGTACTAGCCGAAAGCTCTTACGTTATTACAGATACAGTTTATCAGAAACGATCCTTTATTGTAGGAACTGTACAGGTTCCGAATATGACACAATCTCAAACTTAGCATTCACCATTTAAAACATGTCTAACGAATTACAATTAACACGACTAACGTAATACGTTTGTACGATTCTGTATCTCTGTCTGCGCGGTTACTCGCGTATCAGCTCGAGTTTATAAAGCGGAGCGATGTGAGCGGAAATATTCAACACAATATACACACATATTTCAGAATGCGCGAACGATAAAATAAGCGTTGGGCAATGGGGATTATTTACAGTTAAAACTTGGATGTTATGAAATCACCTGGTAACGTACTAAACGGCGCTTTCACATGAAGTTATTTAGAGAAAGTTTCCAAATATTAAGCGACAATTGCAGTTTCATCAACAAACAACATTTCAATAAATAACTGGCGAATACTTTCCCACGAATGATATAATGGTATTAAAAGTGCCTCCCAGGCCACTACACTTCTATTACTT
Source organism: Clavelina lepadiformis (assembly GCF_947623445.1). Taxonomy (NCBI): domain Eukaryota; kingdom Metazoa; phylum Chordata; class Ascidiacea; order Aplousobranchia; family Clavelinidae; genus Clavelina; species Clavelina lepadiformis. Next base: position 11,882,384 of record NC_135246.1, on the reverse strand, counting down.
TATATTTTGGTCACGTATAGAATTTCGCCTAATACTCAGCATCTGGCATTGTGTTGTTGTATTTAGCATACTTACTTACTACAGCTAACTTAAATTTAAAATGAATTAAAAATTAGTTCAGATATCAATGAATATTTACCATCCAGACAACCAATGGTCTTGAATATTTGTGGTTTAGCTAACCTGTTAATTGAATAATGAAAAACAAGGCAAGGGCAAGGGTAACATTATTTCCTAACCTTCAGTTAAACACAATAAGTAGATTGTAAAATTGGCTAACTGATTTGATATAAAAAGACCATAAATAAATACATAAACTCACAAATTTTTAATTATTTTTTATTTTGTTTTTAGTCTATTTTTAAATTTGGCAAATTTAAGATCATCTGATTATTGAAATTTGATCAACCAAAACCAAATAATCCAACCCTAGTATGAAGGAAATTTTAGCAACCAACTCATAACTTAACAAACACATTTTTTTATGGTTAACTCTCACCTGTTTTCACTGGTACATACCGCTACATATAGACAATAAACAGATACAAACCACTTAAATACAATAAAATGATGCAAAGTTAATTAGATAATTATGTACATTCCTATTTTACAATCATCATTGTTTTATATTAAATTACAAGATGTCATCACAATTTGTACTCACAAAGTTTTCTATACTTTTGAAATAACCTATTCATTGATTTCATAATCATTTGTCAATCATGAACTGTAATCCGTTATTGATCAAGATAATGAAAGGTCTCAGCAAGGGATAATTTTAGTAAACGTGCTTACTTCTGAAACAAAAATTTTCATATCATATATCAGTTATTTACCATGTAATGCATTGACAGTGAAGATGAGAAAAAAGCTTTTTTGTTGTCATGCACTTCGCCTCAGTTCCTATCTGTATCTTTTAAAGTTATTATGAGCACAGTAGTGTCACAATAAGAATAAAAACTGGCTTTGCCAAGTGATGCTTTTCAGCATTATACAATGCTGTCACCCTCTTTGTACTGGAAGTCAATGTCAGGCAATACTTTATTGAAACAATGCTACCACACTGTGTAGTTGTTGTATGATTAAGGGACGTCATTAATTGCATTGCCACGTTGTACCCAAGTACTCGGCCGACGAGTCCAAGGTGTTCTGTTTTTTGTAACAGTGCTAGTTTTTTACCTATACTGTATTTAAGGATGGTTTAAATTTCTAACAAAAACTTATGCAACGTATTTAAGAAGTATTCAAAGCGTGTTTAAGCTACTCCAAATCCATATCAAAATACAACCTTACAACCAATTCTTTTAAAACCCGAAACATAAGAATTTTTATAACGTGAAACCAGAATTATTTGAAATTGATACTTGGTAAATAGCAGCTTGATAATTTGTAAGTTTTTGTATGAACAAGTTGATTAAAAATACTAGTTTGCACAACTTAAGTTAAACAAGTCTGCTAAAAATAATAGCAACCCTGCATTTATACCAGTGTTGTAATCAAGTTCTTTTATTCAGACTCGAGTCAATCTGTATTGTGACATGAGTCATTTTAAACTTTGACTCGACTCAAGTCATTGCATTTAACTTAAAACTTTTTCTGACGTCACACTATATCTTTCATTAAATTTGTTACAGCAACGTTATAGTTGTCTCCGTATTAATCTGGTTGATACTTTTTGTCAGAAAAGTGTGAATTTTTTGAAAAATATCTAACTTTTTACCCAAATCTTCCTACTTTTTCGCCACCATTGTCCTGACTTTAGACTAATTGAGCTATGAATCAAATCATTTAAGCTGTTTAAGTCAAGTCAAGTCATTAGAAAATGTGACTCAAGTGAAGTCAATGGCTCAAGTCATTACATCACTGATTTAGATACAGCAAATATTTAGGTTAACTTTTGTTTAAGGTTACAAAACTTTAAACTTTAATAATGGCTACAATGCAAACTACAATTAACTCAGTTGTTATGCCACCTCCAAACCTAGTTATGGCACCTGCAATAATAAACAACCCACCCAACATGGAAATTGGAAGGAAATATGCCGGATTATATAACAAACTGGGAGTAAGTTACATATTTATTATGTTTTTTGTTTATAATTATTAACATATAATAAATATATGTTACATGTTTAATTTACAAAGGCTAAATTAAGTTAAAGTTGTTTTTGTGTGCAGATTACACAGATTGTTTTAGCTGTTCTCAGCATGGTTTTCCAAATTATACTACTGGCCCTTGCCGTCACCTACTATGATAGCTATGCATACCTTTCTTCGGGTTTATGGGCTGGTGTGTTTGTGAGTAATGTTAATATAGTTTTTGATATGATTGGCAAATTCAATGATGAAAAGTTTCAAACTGGAAGTTTTCAAAACAAAACTTTTAAAAGCAGTATATTTCAAAGCAGAGTTTTCACATTTTTTTTTCAACCAAAAATACTGAATATTGAAAAATTTTTGGTACAAATGTAATTAAAACAAAAGCATTGTAACCATCCAACATAAAACTTTTCAATATCTTTTTGGTATAGTAATTTCTGTTCAAAAAGTTCCAGTTCCAAACTTTTTTTTTAGAAAGTTCTTGAAACTTTTTAACGCTTTGATAAATTTGTAATACTGTATGTGGATTATGGAAATTGTTTTATTTTAAACTATGGCTTATAATTGCACAACATTCTTCAGTGCAAAAGTTGTTGCAGTTTGGTGAGCAAACAGCCAGAACAGTTTTTCCCTCGAAGACAGTGGTTCCCAACCTTTTTTCACAGCGCCCCAAGTTTAAAGAAAATATCAAACTGATACTATCTTTCGACCCAACCATATTCATACATATTCAATTCCATGTATTGAAATCTTTTATTAAAAAACTTCATAATCACACTAATGAGAAAGCTGTGCTTGTTTGCTGTCAATGAGTTTTCTGAAATCGTGGCGTTACTTTACTTAAACACAGTCGCAAGTCAGCTTCAACTTCCAACTGATTTTGATGTTTTGTGTTTAATACACACATTGCACTAAACCCAGTTTCACAAAGCCAAGTTGTCGCAAATGGAATCAATTTTTGAATCACAAACTTTGAAACGATCGGATACACTTTGTACATGGAAGCCCAAAAGTGAATACAGTCGAATCCGCTTAATTCGGACACCGGATAACCCGGACAACCGCTTTATTCGGCCAAAATGCTCGGGAACGGAACAAAAGTAAAAATTGAACGTAAAAAACTCCTGTTAATTCGGACAATTCTCCGCTTAATTCGGACACAGGTTCGCAATTCCATCGTTAGGTTATGACACAATAAACAGTACTTCGTTCGTTTTAAGACAAGATGCAATTGCATTATGAGTGATTATGGTGAAACAATGACGATCCATGCAGTAACAATCGACAATGAACTCATATAAGGCCGTGCCAGCTTCATAGTCGCTTTTACTTCGGTACAATTGCGTCCATCTTGTAGGACAAAATTGTACAGAAAAGTTTAGCACAAAAAGTGAAATTGCTCACTAAAGTAAACGAAGACGTTTTATGCGATCAGTGCCAGTTACTGCGGTATAGCGCAGCTGCAATTCATTTATTACGCAACAGTACAGTATTTTAAATGGGTTTTTTGCCTTTATGCATGACCATGAAACGAACAATTGATTTTCCGCTTAATTCGGACAAAGCCGTTTCTCCGCTTAATTCGGCCAAAAGTGAGCGTAACCAAAGTGTCCGAATTAAGCGGAGTCGACTGTATTTGCAAAATCTTTTGTGTATTTTTCTTTAACACTAGAAGGACGGCAATTTTCGTATACCTAGAAGGACGGAGTGCGTCAATTGACGCATAAGGTCAAAACGGCGCAAATCTAACGTTTTTTTTTGAGAAAACTGTGCTGTTGCTCCGAAAAAACTACTTCTATCGCATGTCCGCTTTGTGCATTTTAATTAACAAAAGCAATCGCATTGAAAATACAAGCCTCAGTTTGAAACAACGCTTGAAACCAGTGAACACTTATAAGTCCATACTCAAAAATACTTTTCCTAAGCACACGATTTGCACTTTCTGGTAGCACATCGCCCACATACCGCTTTCTTACAGTCTTGGCACCTTTCGGTGGTACGATTTCTGCACTTTGATAGTAGCGCAGGTAACGCGTTGTTTGACAACTGGATTGGTAATCGTGGTACTGGGGCCGCAACCGCCTTCTGCTGGACGTTTGCGAGTAATTGCTTCCACACTTCCGGTAAGCTCTTCTGCTATCTTTTGTATATATTCTCTGCGGCTGATCTTTCTCTGGCAGACGCGTTTGTAGATAATCCAGCTGTTGATAAGAGCCATATCAACTACATTGTAAAATACATGCACCGGCCATCGTCTGCTTGCTGCTTTGACCGAGTACAACCGTGCCATTTGATCAAAAACGTCGACTCCACTTTTGTCTCATTATAGTAGAGTATAGAGTCAGGCTTCTTTTTCGGATTTTCGTCGCTTGAAACGTGGACGTCCAGATGTAGACTGCTCAAAATTGCCACGTTTTTTGCTGCTTTGCACTGGTATGATGTGAGTTTAATTGCTGTTTGGCCGTCGTACCTAAACACTTCTGTTTCACGCAACTCCTTTTTCTTCTTGCACTCTTCCGGGACTTCTCTCTTGTTCTGGCGCATTGTCCCTACGAGGCTGCACTTCTTTTCCGCAAGTCGCAACGCCAGGTCAAGTGAGGTGAAAAAATTATCGCAAGTGACGTTGTAACCTCCTTGAAAAAGCGGCGCCATGAGTTTCAGTACAACGTCGGTGGGCACACTCACGTGGGGGCTCCTTGCGTCATCTTTTCCAACGTAAGGAAAACCGTTGAATAAATATTTGTTTTCAACGTCAACTGCAAGCCAGAACTTTAGACCAAACTTGTCTGGTTTATTGGCCATATGTTGGATGAACTTTCAGCGTGCCTTACACGGCAATAGTTGCTCATCCACAGTTATCTTCCACTGTGGAATAAATGCTTTTTGGCAGTTTGATATAAAACTGTTCCTAAGTTGTGAAGCGAGTGCAAATTTATCATGCAATAGATTCCTACGCCTTTCCGTCTTCAGATCGAAGCGAAGGAATTGTATGAGCTCCAGAAACCTGTCTCTTGTCATGGTTTGGGAAAACATCGGACATCCCCACGACTTCCCCCACAAACTCTTCACAGGGAAGTTGCGCCCTCCTATCACGCCAGCAGTAACCTAATTCGATAAACCTGTAATTATCAGCAGAAAGAAAACGATGCTCTCTATTGCGAGAACTGGTTTTTGTACTGTGAAGTAACAATGCGTCAATTGACGCACCTCGTCCTTCTAGGTAGTGACCATGTTAATTATCTCTACCGGTAAAATAAAAACTTCATATTCATGGGTTAGTTACCTAACACTAATGTAGGAAAAGTCAGGAAATATCACGGTTGTGCGATGCACCACTTAAAAGTTATAGATGCACTTAGGTTGAAAATGCGTCAATTGACGCGCCCCGTCCTTCTAGTGTTAAGGACCCAAAAGTAATACGATTTGTTGCTTCCAACGTCTGCAACATGGTGGGGTAGTTGAGGCAGATCTGCACTACCAAATGGATCAATCATCCAATCATTTTCATTAGTAGGCACCGGGGTTTCACCATAATAGTGCACAAACTTTTGGACGAACTGTTCCGGTCATCGGATTATGGTTTGCTTAATATTAACTTCTTTTCACATTTATAGTGTATTAGTTTAGGGAACATATCACATTCATCTTGAGCCATATAGCTTTTCCAGACAATGAGCATGATTTTTTGTAGTAAGCAGCAACTTTAGCGGAGTGATCAATTAATGTGAAACCAGCGCCGTGCATAGAAAAATTCAGACTGTTCAGAGAGTCAAATATATCGAAAAGATAAGTAAACTTTGCATTGAAATTTTCTTGACAAAACTTTTCAGCTAATGCAACAATATTATTTTGCCTCAGGAAGACAACAATTCGCAAACACCTTTCAGAACATGACCTCTTAGTAGCCATCGCACTTCCGTGTGCAGCAGCAGCAATGCTTTATAATCAGCATCCAAGTCGGTGTACAAAAACGAAATTACATGCTGATTTTATGGTCTTGCTTTAATCAAATTCACACGTTTTACAACGGAACTTAACACTTTGTGCAGTTCTTGTGATAATTTTTTGCAGGAAGGGCTTCTCTGTGGAGAAAACAATGTGTCCATTCAGCACTTGGTGCTATGTCTTTGATTTGTTTTACTACTCCAGACTTGAAGCTAGTGCATGCTGCTGCACCATCTGTGCAAATTCCAGCACATTTATTCCAAGGAATGGAGTACTCTGTAAAGAAACTATTCCGGCTTTGAAAAATATCCTCACCCTTCGAGTGCAATTTTAATGCTTCGCAAAATAACAAATCATCTGATACAGCTGCATTGTGGATGTAGCGAATAAAGATAGAAAGCTAAGGCAGACCAGCAATATCTGTGGATTCATCCAATTCAGCAGGCTTGTTAACACAATTTGGATGATTTTTTCCAAGTGGCTTCACGCAACTTGTTTGTCTTCATGGACTCGGCAGAGAGAACTTTCAAATATATCATACATTTTGGTTTACCATCCAATTCAGTAAAACCAAATTTAAGAAAAACTTCATTATATGATCGTTTTGCCATCTTCCTTTCAGTCTAAAATCAAGCAATTACAAATCTGGAATTGTGCTGGAAGTTAAGGGTTTGCTGAAAACCCAAAATACTTATGATTTAACTTTCAATAACGTTTTCAACTGTGCGTTATTGCCCTGGTCTGTCTTAGTGCTTTGTATGAAATCACTCTGCAGTTTCCACGTGCTCAAAACTTCACCGCTACGAGAGTTTGTTGTTGAAAAAAATGCAACTAAGGGGTAATAATGTGACGTATGACACACGTCACTCTTACCAGCTTTCCTCGATAAGACGCCTATGTACTTGTTTTTACAATTATCTGTGTTGTCTAACTCTATAAGTTTCCAAAGGCTTTTTCCATTTTGGTTTTATTGCTTTGGAAATATTTACAAAAAACAAGCGACCCAGAAGAATTATCAGGCGACCCAACTTTGGGTCACGACCCATACGTTCGGAAACACTGCACTAAGAAACTTTCTAACCTAGCAAATTTTAGTTTTACTGAGCAAAAATTTTTGAGGATGAGCCGAAAAATTGTTGCTATAAAATAGTCAAGTAACACAAGAAATTTACTTGTGCCTTGGTGAAACGGTTTTGTAAAGAAACAAGAGTACAATGAAACTAAATACTGTATATCACATAAAGGTTTGCAACTGTGTCAGATTTCCATGTCATTAAAAGAAAAAATATAACAGATGAAATAAATATATCAGCGAGGCGTTTTTCACTATTGACTTATTTTGTTAATGGTTATCATGTTACAGCATTTACGATACTACTTTAGCTATCGCAATTCATTTGGCTTTCTGCCAACAAATGATTGGCAGATGTTGGATACATGTAAAAAGTTCATTTATCTTTGTTGCCCACTTTGCACAACAAACCTTCAGAGTTCTCAGCAGTGGCGTATTTAGAATTGCATTAAGAGGGGTGGGGCAAAAGTTTTTAAAAGAAAGCTAAAAACCATGTGCCTAACCGTCCAAAGCACAAAAAATTTTTTGGCTCAAAAATTGCTTTAAAATGTCTTGAAATAAAATGTATTCACATATTTATACATACAATTGCTGCCATATTATGGTATTCAATTTTGAAACGCTGCGCACAACAGTTTTTGTAAGGCCATATACGACAATTTTGAAATCCTATACACCTGCCTAATATATGTTTTTTCATAGATTATAGCTGATAAGTATTCATAAACAAGAAAATGTGGTGGAAAAATAACTGAAAACATAAACAAGCATATGCCCTAAAAACGTTAGTTTTGTGAGATGGGCCATGGCCCAATGCCCTCTCCCTATAGACGCTAGTGGATCTCTGCGCAAATGTTAAGCAATTGCCTCTTAAAATGCATTAGCATTCTATATGAATAGCCATGCTAATGGCAAAAAAAAAACGATAAATAAAATTACCATGCTGTGCTCGTATGGATCATTATAACTGCAATAGTAAACGAAAAAATTAAAGCGCACAATTTGGAATACGTTAATGCAAAGGCCATTTCGTCTTTGACGCAAAATAATTTTCAGAAGAGAAAAAAAGTGAGTGGGTTTATACACCAGGGAAAGCCTATTTTAAAATGGGAGGCTTTTATGCGAGAGGGAATATACATGGTAATCAACAAGGAGTTTACATTCTGAAACAGACTAAATGGGCTGTTTGTTGTTTTTGTATTTGAAATTTTTATAAGGATTAATGAAATGTGTGCGAAAACCAGATTTAAGAGTCCAAACGAAAGCTGGAACTGCACATTTGCGTAGCTGCGCTTCTTACATGGAACACTGAGCCCAAGTTACCTAGTTCGTTCAAATTTATAATATTCTAAACAGAAAATGTTACTGAGAAATTTACATGACTTGACTGGGCGTTGGAAAACTTTTCTTTGTACTACATTGCCAACTGTCAAGTTATCAATAAAGCCTTTAGAAGACTGTTATTTGTGATTTACTAAATATTGTGACAGAAATGTGCTTTATAGTAGGCTACATTTTAAAACATTTTTATTATTGTAAATTTTTTTGTATGAAGCCGCGTTATATTGTTTTAGCTTACTTACATACTCTTACAAATGCAAACAAATAAACTTTTTACCAAAATGATTATTATTTTGTTATTGTCATTTTGGGAAGATAGTTGCTTTAATAGTTTTCATTTGTCACAGTTTATGGTATCTGGAATTTTGGGAGTAATCTCTGCAAAGAAACCGATTTACAATATAGTGAGTTTTGCTCTATTTCTTAAGTAACAAGATACACAAAATTCATACTTTTCCATCAATATAAAAACTGGACATTAAATATCTGGATAGTGATAATTATTAAATTTTTTATATCAGTAACATTAAATTTTATACAAGTGTTCTAGTTTCATAAATTTTAGATTGTTGCTGCTTTGACAATGACTATATTTTCTGCTTTGGCTGCTGCTTCCATGTTTGGAATAGAACTAGCTGCAGCAATATATTTTTCCTACGGTGGTCCTTGCTCTCCATATGACTGGAACTGTTTTTATTATGTAAGAAAATTTTGATAAAAACATATTAAGCAAATCAAACATTTATTCAAAAATTGGCATAGTACCGTATTAAATTAGTTTAGAATATTTATAATTCTATTGATTTAATTAGATATTTTTTATGTTTTATCGTAGACCACACCCATCGGACTCCACTCTATGCAGACTGTATTTTCATTTACTGCTTTTGTAATTGCCATTATTCACTCGGTCTATTGCTGTGCTCCTACATCCTGCTGTTCTTCATCAGGGGTATGTACATTGATTGAAAATTTTATGTGTTATACATGTGGAAATGTAACAAGTTGATCTCTATGCATTGAATATTTGCAGCAACAACAACAACAAGTAATTATCACTTCTACTGGATATTCTGGACCGATGACTGCCAATGTGATACCTGGACAACCTGTCTCTTATGGTACGACCAGCAACATAATTTTAGTAATGTTCACTCTGAGATAGATAGATGGATTCAGTTCCTGATACGACATTTAAAAAAATACAAAGATGCATCAAGTTAAACGACACACATAACTACAAATTTCTGAAAAGTGATTTCATTATGGCCAGTATTGAGTATTTTAAGAGAATGATAAAATGTCAACTTAACTTTGTGCTTGTATTCATTAATACAACTTGTTAAAACATGTATATAAACAATTAAACATCACTACGTTTAAGTCATGCAAAGACTTCCTCTGTCTAAAGATAAAGGTTCTAGTAGATGAAAAGCGTTGCAGTTATTGTGTTCTATATGTTTACGCAAATTGTATTAATTTAATTATCAGTTTACACTGGACAGCCACAACTGGGTACTGTTACACAAGCTGGTTCTCCACCTTACATGTATCAACTTGGTAACACAGGTCCTGCTCAAAATCCAATTTCAAACAATCCACAGCAATTTATGGTGAGTAAACGATTCTAATCCACTCGTTTGCATGTGTAGTTCATTTTTTTTTAATTTTCAGAACACTCAATTTACCAGCAATGTTTTATCATCTGGGAATCAGGTAAGTTTGGTTTAAAGTGATTATTGAACATTTTCATTAAAACAAATAACTAACTGCAGACACTTTTTTTACCTAAGGGTGAGTTCTCACAGCAAAAGATGTAATGTGAACCCAACGTGAATAACGCTACCTTGTTGTAAGAAGGGTGAAAAAAAATTGTTAAAGTCTGAATGTAAAATTGTTTGCTATTGTCATCGTGCGTAATTATTTTGATACTGCAATTATAAATAGCACTTAGACTATAATTTGTATCTTAAGTTTGTTACTAACTTGGCTTATTTGAATTAAGTTTTTAGAAGATGTGACTTTTCAATTGCGGTTTATTTGTTGTGCAATGTTTTCTTGTTTTCATTTGCAAGTTACTCTTGTAATATTTTGGCTTATAAGTTCTCATTTAGATAGCTGCAGACTAACCAAAAAATGTTATTCCTGTGGTTATTAAAGTTTTTTTAATTTCTAAGTTCTTAAATTTGTTTCATTTTTTGGTAACAAACCTGCATTTAATTTTGTTTTATTTAATGCCCATAACCAGTTTAAAATATTGGCATGACAATATTATTTTCGCTAACATTTATTCTAACTATATCATTTGGAACTTTATTAATTTCAACAACCTTTGTTGTTTATTTAAATACCCATTGTAACTAAAATAATATATCGAAATAATTGTTTGAATGTTTTGTTTCGTTGTTAGTATTGAATGTGTTCAACATTTCATTATTGACCTTCGGTTATCTATTAATTTAGTTTTTCTGTTAATTCTTGTTTTAATGTATGCAACCATTAAACTGAATTGTATGCATTTAATCTATGTCTCTGAAAGTAGAATTGACTTGTCAGTTTTAAGGCAAACAAGGTTTTCTATAAACTTAAAGTGAGGGGAAAGTCCAAAAACAAATTGCCCTTAAATCAAAGATTAGTTGTCAGTTAATACACTGGTGAAAAGATTTGTGCTAATATGTAGTGGTTGAGCAGTTATTGTCATTAATAAGTTGAAAAAACAAGCAACTTCATCACTTAATTTTGGCGAGGATCGCGGTTTTTATTACATCACAAAAAAAGAAAAAATAGGATCAATCAGGTATTTGGATCAAGTATATTTTTGTTTCGTTGTAACCGTTAGTATTGAATGCGTCTACCATTTCATTATTAATCTTTGGTTTATCTATTAATTTAGTTTCTCTATTATGTTACAAGTTGTCATAAACAGTAAATGTTACTATGTATGTATGATAAGTTTATGTATACTGGGTTGTTTGGTTACTATGTATGTATGATAAGTTTATGTATACTGGGTTGTTTGGTTAATTATTAATTATTTGAACTACAAAGAAGCTTTAAAACAAACCCGTTTTACTTGAGGTTTAACATTATGCATTACAAGCATTTGACTTGATTACACTAAAAGGATTCTTAAACTAACTTCACAAGAACAGCTTCATATTAGTAATCAGTTGTCTTTTTTTTGAAAAAAGCTAATTTTAGATATAGATATCCACTTGGCATAATATCATGTGATAATTATGAGATCAATTGATGTGATATTACCTCATGTGTAAAATAATGACGTTGGGTATTATTAAAATGGGAGCTGGTTTTTAGAGCTTTAACGGTAACGTATTGAATTCTAATAACGTATGATGAGCTGTTTAATTTCATTGTTTACTGGATGAATGAGAAAGGAACTTTGAAATATTCTTCTTTGTTTTATGAAGAGGTTTAGCATGAGGCATTTTATTGACAGATGTCTTACTAGCCAATAGACTTTGTTTTGATAAAAATTTCTTTGGTTAAATTACAGCAGCAGATTTTTAATGTTAATTAGTTGTAGTGTTTCCATTAAAAAATAAACTTATTTTAAAGTGTTATTGCTTGGCTGTGTTATCTTTATAGCTTTTCGATTATGTTTTTGTAAGGATAGGATGAGTACTGGTATACTTCTATTACTTTGTATTTTGGTCACGTATAGAATTTCGCCTAATACTCAGCATCTGGCATTGTGTTGTTGTATTTAGCATACTTACTTACTACAGCTAACTTAAATTTAAAATGAATTAAAAGTTAGTTCAGATATCAATAGATATTTACCATCCAGACAACCAATGGTCTTGAATATTTGTGGTTTAGCTAACCTGTTAATTGGGTAATGAAGAACAAGGCAAGGGTAACATTATTTCCTGATCTTCAGTTAAACACAATAAGTAGATTGTAAAATTGGCTAACTGATTTGATATAAAAAGACTATAAATAAATACATGAACTCACAAATTTTTATTTATTTTTGATTTTATGTTTTTAGTCTATTTTTAAATTTGGCTAATTTAAGAGCATCTGATTATTGAAATTTGATTAACCAAAAACCGAATAATCTAACCCTAGTATAAATGAAATTTTAGCAACCAACTCATAACTTAACAAAACGCATTTTTTCATGGTTAACTCTCACCCGTTTTCACAGGCGATCACTGCTACATATAGACAATAAGCAGATACATACCACTTAAATACAATAAAATGATACAAAGTTTATTAGATAATTATTTACATTCCCATTTTATAATCATCATTGTTTTATATTAAATTACAAGATGTCACCACAATTTGTACTCACAAAGTTTACTTTTGAAGTACCCTATACAACGACTTTATTATTATCTATCTGTCAATCATATACTGTAATCCATTATTGTTAAAGATAATGAAAGGTCTCAGCAAGGGACAATTTTAGTAAATGTGGTTACTTCTGAAAGAAAAAATTTTCATATCATATGTCAGTTATTTACCGTGTAATGCATTGACAGTAAATATTAAAAAAGAGCTTTTTTGTTGTCATGCCCTTAGCCTCAGTTCTTATCTGTATCTTTTAAAGTTATTATGAGCACATTTTTGCACAAAGTGTCACAATAAGAATAAAAAGTAGCTTTGCCAAGTGATGCTTTTCAACATTATACAATGCTGTCACCCTCTTTGTATTGGCAGTCAATGTCAGGCAATTGTGTATTGAAACAATGCTACCACACTGTGTATTTGTTGTATGATTAAGGGGCGTCATTAATTACATTGCCACATTGCACCCAAGTACTCGGCCGATGAGTCCAAGGTATTCTATTTTTTTAACAGTGCTAGTTTTCTACCTATATTTAAGGATGGTTTAAATTTCTAACAAAAACTTATGCAACCTATTTAAGAAGTATTCAAAGAGTGTTTAAGCTACTCCAAATCCATATCAAAATTATCAAAATACAAACTTACAACCAATTCTTTTAAAACCTGAAGCATAAGAATTTATATTATGTGAAACCAGAATTATTTGAAATTGGTACTTGCTAAACAGCAGCTTGATAATTTGTAAGTTTTTATATGAACATGTTGATTAAAAATACTAGTTTGCACAACTTAAGTTAAACAAGTCTGCTAAAAATAATAGCAACCCTGCATTTATACCAGTAACCACATCATAATGTATATGTACACATGTAACCAAAGTTCTTTTATTCGGACTTGTATTGTGACTCAATCTGTGACTCAATCTGTATTGTGACCTGAGTCATTTTAAACTTTGACTCAACTCAAGTCATTGCATTTAACTTAAAAAATTTTCTGACATCACACTATATCTTTCGTTAAATTGGTTACAGTAGCGTTATAGTTGTCTCCGTATTAATCTGGTTGATACTTTTTGTCAGAAAAGTGTGAATTTTTTTGAAAAATATACAACTTTTTAACCTACTTTTTTAGTAGTAACTTATAGCAGATTTGTGTATAAAATTTTGACAAGTAATCGCTTACATAATGGCTACAGTGCAAACTACAAATAACCCAGTTGCTATGCCACCTCCAAACCAAGTTATGGCACCTGTTATAATAAACAACCCACCCAACATGGAAATTGGAAGGAAATATGCTGGAATATATAACAAACTGGGAGTAAGCAAACTAACTTATGCTCTTAGCCATTTCTGCTGCTTAAAGTTTCAAAATTAAAAATGCTATATCAAAAAATAAATTTATCTTTAGAAACCTAAATCGAATTTTGATTTTATTCATTCATGTTTAGATTATACAGATTGTGTTAGCTGTTCTCAGCATGATTTTCCAAATTACCCTGATATGTCTCGCCAGCACGTATTACTATTATGATGGCTACGCATTGGTTGCTTCTGGTTTATGGGCTGGTGTGTTTGTAAGTAAATTGAGAAAACTTTGGGATTTTTGCATTATGTTTATATGCATTGTAGGCATACTTAATAACTGAGTTGAAATAAACAGACAAGGATATTATTTTGAATACATAAAATCATGCTGGCTGTTTGGTTTACTTTATTATAATAACTAATGATAAAAAATTTCGAATGAGAATCATGAAGATGTTTAATTGAATAAAAAATATTTCCAGTTGCAAGCTTTTTGTTTAGAAAGTTCTTGAAACTTTTCACCGCTTTGATAAATTTGTAATACTGTATGTGGATTATGGAAATTATTTCGTCTTAAACTATGGCTTATGATTGCGCAACATTCTTTAGTGTAAAATTGGTGCAGTTTGGTGAGCAAACAGCCAGAACAGTTTTTCCCTCGAAGACAGTGGTTCCCAACCTTTTTTCAAAGCGACCCAAGTTTAAAGAAAATATCAAACTGATACTATTTTGCGACCCAACCATATTCATACATATTAAATTCCATGTATTGAAATCTTTTGTTAAAAAACTTCATAATCAGGCTAATAAGTACATTTTAAAACATTTTCATTCTTGTATATTGTTTTGCATGAAGCCGTGTTTATTGTTTTAGCTAACTTACATACTTTTCCAAATGCTAACAAATAACCTTTTACCATTTTGTTATTGTCATTTTGTGAAGATATTTGCTTTAATAGTTTTCATCTATAACAGTTTATGGTATCTGGAATTTTGGGAGTAGTCTCTGCGAAGAAACCAACTTATAATATAGTGAGTTTTGCTTTATTTCTTAGGTAACAAGATACACTAAGTTCATACTTTTCCATCAATATAAAAACTGGATATTAAACATATGGATAGTGATGATGTTTAAACTTTTTATATCAGCAACTCTGAATGTTATACAAGTGTTCTGGTTTCATAAATTTTAGATTGTTGCTGCTTTGACAATGACAATATTTTCTGCTTTGGCTGCTGCTTCCATGTTTGGAATAGAACTAGCTGCAGCAATATATTTTTCCCGTGATGGCCCTTGCAATCCCTATTACTGGAACTGTTTTTATTATGTAAGAAAATTTTGATAAAAACATATTAAGCAAATCAAACATTTATTCAAAAATTGGCATATTACAATATTAAATTAGTTTAGAATATTTATAATTCTATTGATTTAATTAGATATTTTTTATGTTTTATCATAGACCACACCCATCGTACTCCACTCTATACAGACTATATTTTCATTTACTGCTTTTGTAATTGCTATTGTTCACTCGGTCTATTGCTGTGCTCCTACATCCTGCTGTTCTTCATCAGTGGTATAGTGCATTGACTTGGAATTTTATTTGTTTTATATGCGGAAATGTAACGAGTTGATGACTATGCATTGAATATTTGCAGCAACCGCAACAAGTAATTATCACTTCTAATGGATATTCTGGACCGATGACTGCCAATGTGATACCTGGACAACCTGTCTCTTATGGTACGACCAGCAACATAATTTTAGTAATGTTCACTCTGAGATAGATAGATGGATTCAGTTCCTGATACGACATTTAAAAAAATACAAAGATGCATCAAGTTAAACGACACACATAACTACAAATTTCTGAAAAGTGATTTCATTATGGCCAGTATTGAGTATTTTAAGAGAATGATGAAATGTCAACTTAACTTTATGCTTGTATTCATTAATACAAATTATTAAAACATATATTAAACATCGCTACATTCAAGTCATGCAAAGACTTCCTCTGTCTGAAGATAAAGGTTCTAGTAGATGAAAAGCGTTGCAGTTATTGTGTTCTATATGTTTACGCAAATTGTATTAATTTTATCAGCTTACACTGGACAGCCACAACTGGGTACTGTTACACAAGCTGGTTCTCCACCTTACATGTATCAACTTGGTAACACAGGTCCTGCTCAAAATCCAATTTCAAACAATCCACAGCAATCTATGGTGAGTAAAAGATTCTAATCCACTGGTTTGCATGTGTAGTTCATTTTTTTTTAATTTTCAGAACACTCAATTTACCAGCAATGTTTTATCATCTGGGAATCAGGTAAGTTTGGTTTAAAGTGATTATTGAACATTTTCATTAGTACAAATAACTAACTGCAGACACTTTTTTTACCTAAGGGTGAGTTCTCACAGTAAAAGATGTAATGTGAACCCAACTTGAATAACGCTTCCTTGTTGTAAGAAGGATGAAAAAAGTTGTTTAAGTCTGACTTTAAATTTGTTTGGTATTGTCATCGTGCGTAATTATTTTGATACTGCAATTATAAATGGCACTTAGACTATAATTCTGTATCTTAAGTTTATTACTAAAACTTGGCTTATTTGAATTAAATTTTAGAAGTTTTTAGAAGATGTAACTTTTCAATTGCGGTTTATTTGTTTTGCAATGTTTTCTTGTTTTCATTTTCAAGTTACTCTTGTAATATTTTGGCTTATAAGTTCTCATTTAAATAGCTGTAGGCCAGACATGTGCAACCAGTGGCCCGCGGGCCGCACTGCGGCCCGCCAGGTTGTTCCTTGCGGCCCGCGTGGTGCTCAGCAAAATGTTAGAACTTCATACTAGCCATCACTATTTCATGCAGTTTACATCAAAGCAATGGAAATTTGTGTCGTGGACGTGACAAGTGTGTCGTGGACTGCATTAAATCTATTTCTTAACTACATAAACTGCATAGGAAAGTCGTTTTACGATACTAATTTTTTCTGAAAAAATCATGTGGCCCGCGTTGTCATTCAAAATTTTGTATTTGGCCCTCCAGTGAAAAAGGTTGCACATGCCTGCTGTAGGCGAACCAAAAAATGTTATTCCTGTGGTTATTAAAGTTTTTTTAATGTCTACGCTACCTTGTTGTAAGAAGGGTGAAAAAAAATTGTTAAAGTCTGAATGTAAAATTGTTTACTATTGTCATCGTGCGTAATTATTTTGATACTGCAATTATAAATAGCACTTAGACTATAATTTGTATCTTAAGTTTGTTACTAACTTGGCTTATTTGAATTAAGTTTTTAGAAGATGTGACTTTTCAATTGCGGTTTATTTGTTGTGCAATGTTTTCTTGTTTTCATTTGCAAGTTACTCTTGTAATATTTTGGCTTATAAGTTCTCATTTAGATAGCTGCAGACTAACCAAAAAATGTTATTCCTGTGGTTATTAAAGTTTTTTTAATTTCTAGGTTCTTAAATTTGTTTCATTTTTTGGTAACAAACTTGCATTTAATTTTGTTTTATTTAATACCCATAACCGGTTTAAAATGTTGGCATGACGATAATGTTTTGGCTAACGTTTGTTCTAACAATATCATTTGGAACTTTATTAACTTCAATAACCTTTGTTGTTTATTTAAATACCCATTGTAACTAAAATAATGTATCGAAATAATTGTTTGAATGTTTTGTTTCGTTGTTAGTATTGAATGTGTTCAACATTTCATTATTGACCTTCGGTTATCTATTAATTTAGTTTTTCTGTTAATTCTTGTTTTAATGTATGCAACCATTAAACTGAATTGTATGCATTTAATCTATGTCTCTGAAAGTAGAATTGACTTGTCAGTTTTAAGGCAAACAAGGTTTTCTATAAACTTAAAGTGAGGGGAAAGTCCAAAAACAAATTGCCCTTAAATCAAAGATTAGTTGTCAGTTAATACACTGGTGAAAAGATTTGTGCTAATATGTAGTGGTTGAGCAGTTATTGTCATTAATAAGTTGAAAAAACAAGCAACTTCATCACTTAATTTTGGCGAGGATCGCGGTTTATATAACATCACAAAAAAAAGAAAAAATAGGATCAATCAGGTATTTGGATCAAGTATATTTTTGTTTCGTTGTAACCGTTTGTATTGAATGCGTCTACTATTTCATTATTAATCTTTGGTTTATCTATTAATTTAGTTTCTCTTTTATTTATCCATTTACTCAAACATTAAGCTAAATTGTATGCGTTTAATCTATGTCTACAAAACTGATCTTGGTTTATCAGTTTTAAAGTAAATGAGATTTTGTATATACTTAAGCAACCATATTTTTATATTTTATTATAAAGAAAATTGTCCAACACAGTACACATATTTGTAACATACAAAAATGTTTTGTTTGTCATCATACGGACTTGTAACATGATGGATTTTTCATTGTATCAATTCAAGCCATGCCATGTTATTTCAAGTTGTATGCAGAATGTGACCTTAACATTGGAATTGTGTTATAACAATCGAATAAACACAAGTTCTTGTTAACACTTTTACATATTGCAGCAGGTGAAATTGCATGAGCAAGACAGTTAGGCTAATGAGTTCTGTTAACTTGTTTCTGACCCAAAAGAATTTGTACAACCTTAAACAAAATTATGCATCCAGATCATCTACACCAGTGATTCCCAACCGCGGCTCCAAGCTAGCCTTCTTGCGGCTCTCATTGACCCCTGAAAATCCCACAAAAAATATAAAAAATCTATTTATAATAATTAGGGCGATTATTTCTTGACTTGTCAAAAAAAGTCAAAACTTATAACGTTAGGTCAAAATTGTTTACAAACTTCATTGTCATGGGGTTGTAGAGGTTGCACTGTCAGTGAACTTTTCATTTTACACATTGTAGCCTACTTTATTCTGTTTTGAATGGCCCATTGACTATTTATTGTGAATCATAAACGATTAATTGAAATAATTAGGTTGATATGGTGTGACGCTCAACACACCACAAAACGTGTAAAATTTTTGGTAGGTGTTAAAAACAGACTGAGAAAAGCAGTTATTGCCGCTAGAAAACTGTGATAGGATAATCAGCCATTCGCATAAGTTTTAGTATATTCAGCCAAAAATTATGTTAGATCAGCCTTCAAAAAAAGTACGTACTCTTCAGCAGGAGAATCGGGTCTTTCAAAGCGCTTGGGAAGAAAAGTATTTTCAAATTGAGGTAGACAACAAAGCACATTGCCTTCTATGTCCTGCGGTGATAAGTAGTGTAAAGTCTTTTAACATTGAGAGGCACTACAAAACTCATTCTTCAAAATATGATTGCTACCAAGGAGAATCAAGGAAAAGAAAGTTGGAATCTCTTAAGTCGGCATGGAATAAGCAAACAAATATGTTCAAGGTTAGTAATGAATCTGGAGGTACAGTATTACCAAAACATCATACAAGTTGAGCTATCTACTTGCTCGCAATATGAAACCATATTCGGATGGTGAAATTATGAAGCAGGCGATAGTTACGTTTGCAACAGAATGCTGTTCAAGTGCCATACAACAAAAGGCAAAAAAGTTGCAGCTGAGTAATACTACAGTAACTCGGCGCATTGAATGTATATCAAACGACCAACACGATCAGCTTCTTGAGAAATTAAAAAATTTTGTATACTACTCTTTTGCACTTGACAGCTCAAAAGACTTCACTGACACAGAGCAATTAGTCGTGTTTATTAGGGGAGTTATGCCGGATTTTACGATTTATGAAGAATATCTCACTTTGCGTTCTCTCCATGGCACAACTAAAGGAACAGATATTTTTCGTGAATTTCATGCTACTCTTGAAGAAGCACATTTGGACTCAACAAAGTTGTTTGGAGTGGCAACGGATGGCTGCCCTGCCATGATTGGAGCAAATCAAGGACTTCAAGGGCTCATCAATAAATGGCGAGAGGAAGATCATCTTGCTCCTGTGACATGGCATCATTGTATTTTACATCAAGAAAGTCTTGTTGCTAAGTCACTCAACATGTCTAATGTGATGGATGTGGTAACAACAACCGTAAACTGGATTAGAGTCAACGCACTTAACCATCGGAAGCTCAAAAAGTTTCTAGCAGATACTGACGCTGAGTATGGTGATCTAGTCATGTTCACAGCTGTGCGATGGCTAAGCCGCGCTACATGTGTCAAAAGATTCTATGACCTTCTTCCTGAGATTAAAATGTTTGCTGAAGGAAAGAAAGATATCCTTCAGCTGCGCGATGAAGTTTGGATTGCTGATTTGGCGTTTTTTGTTGATATCACTACACACCTTTCTACTCTAAATCGAACTCTACAAGGCAATAGCAAGTTTTGTCACAATTTGTACAGCACAGCAATTGCTTTTGTTAACAAGCTTTGTCTTTGGAAAACGCAGCTTGCAGGTGGTGTTACAATACATTTTCCAACGTTATCTGACCATCAAACCAATGGATCATTTGAAGCATACAGCAGACTTATCAGTAACTTGATTGATGAGTTCAACCACCGCATTAACGGAATGAGTTTATTTTTGCCAATGATGAACATGTTTGCAAATCCTATTGCAGTTAATGTGGCCACAGCTCCTGATAGTTTTCAATTGGAGTTGCTGGACATGCAGTCAGATATCGAGCTCAAGCAATTATTTCGAAGTGAAGACCTACTTGAATTTTGGATTCGAGTTCCAGAGGGAAAGTATCCCAACTTGAAAACCAATGCCCAGAAATACGCCTCTGTATTCGGATCAACTTACGTATGCGAAGCACTTTTCAGCAAAATGATCAGAATCAAAAATAAATATCGCAATCGGTTGACCGATGACCACCTCAAGCAGCTACTGCATACTGCATCCTCTGCAATTGCGCCTCGCTTTGACAAACTTGTTAAAGCCCAAAGCCAATGCCAAGTTGGACATTAAATTTAATTGTGTTATTTTTTTGTTAGTGTTGCTATTCGTTGGTACATGCTTTAAAATTTTCGTTATAATTACTTGAGTGTTTTCATGTGGCTCCATACGTACTCTGAAGTTTGAAATTCGGCCCCAACACCAGAAAAGGTTGGGAACCACTGATCTACACAATTAAACTTTGACTCGTTTTCGTACTGATAAATGTTGGGTTGACTCATAACTGACAATGCAATTGATTGCATACCTCAGCAAGCATCCTTTATCTATTATCACCTGTAACCTAAAAAAACAAGTTTGATACATACTTACACAACCTACTTATCAACATTCCATTGAATTAATAGAAAGGTGAAGGAACTGTGGGTGAATATAGCCTACATAGGTTAGTTGACTTAGTGATATTAGAATGATTAGTGATACTTAGTAGGGATGTGCTGCGAGGAAAATTATTTGGGTTCGTGCGAACCCGAATATCACCAAGGACGACACGAACGAATCCCGAATCTATTCGTATTAGAACCAAATAATAAGATTTCACCCAAAAGTTGTCAAGTCTTGTTTGTAAAATGACTTAATCGATAAACAAATCGGTTTCTTTCAAAAATAGTGTTTAAGAAACGATTGAAAAAGCAAAATCGTTAGGAAAACGACCTTCATTGTAAGTACTGCTGACTCTAGTTTAGCTTTGTCGGGAAACCAGATCATCATTTTTAACAAAAGTCAGTAAATTTATATAAGTAATATTGGATTCGGGTTCGCCATTGTTGGTATTCGTGTTCGCCCGAATCTTCCATAAAGGCGATATTCGGCGAATCTATTCGGGTTTGGGTTCGTATCGGCCCATCCCTAATACTTAGGGATATGTCTTGATTACAAATATAGGCTACACACAAAATAAAATCTTATAAATGCAGTTTTCAATATATTTTATATTTGACAATGAATTGCAAACAAACGAAATGCCGTTTGGCCTTTGGATTGCGTCATGATACCGTACATTTTTGCTGCATACACTACTGTTTTCAACCTTAAAAACTAGCCAAATGCAGTTAGTTTTTACAATAGCACTCGCGTGGAAAACCTAGATGCGATAAATATATATCGTTTACCTGAACTTACACGCAGATACCGCAATTTGCTCGACTAATTAAAGGCTATTTTACCAGTACTGCGGTACGGTACTTAAAATCCGACGACAATATCCAAGGGTGGTCGGACGATTCAACCCACGGACGATTCAACCCCGGACGATTCAACCTGCGGACGATTCAACACGGGACCATTCAACCTAGGACGATTCAACCCCCGGACGATTCAACCCCCGGACGATTCAACCCCTGGACGATTCAACTCGCGGACGATACAACCCGCGGGCAATTCAACCCGCGGACGATTCAACCCACGGATCTTTCAACCCACGGACCTTTCACGTACTTATGGCTTAGGTTATTAACAAGTTACTTTGTAGCCAATTGTAAGCTTAATGGTTATAGGTCCATTCAACTCACGGACGATTCAACCCCGGACGATTCAACCCCGGACGATTCAACCCACAGACGATTCAACCCAGGATCATTCAACCTAGGACGATTCAACCCAGGAGCATTCAGCCTAGGACGATTCAGCCCACGGACTATTTAACCCATTTACAAAAAAAAGTCTACGCATTTCGTTATCAGGCATGGATGCCGCTTTTACCACTATACCAATATAGCCTACATCTTGTGTTGAAATAAAAACAAGTTTATGTACCGTGTTGTAACTAGTAGGCCTTCTTAGCAAAAAAAAATAAAGCCTACACGTCGATAAAAAGTCAAAGCTTAGAAACAACTGTTTGTTGATGGGATTTTGTTGATCGTTCACGGGTTGAACCGTCCGTGGGTTGAATCGACCACGAACCATATCCAAGGAATGTCAGAGAAAAACTTACGCCGAGTCATGCGACGTCAAAATGCTTGGTCACTTGAGCGCACGACACCGGTAAATTCGGTTAAGATTCTTGACCAGTACATGTACTGTGTTCTATGGCATTCCCATGCTGAAAATAACCATTACTTGCTACTAATCACCAACCTACGTAGATATATTCGTATTCCATCTAAAACACATTGACTAGCCTTCCACTGCAGTCACTAGACCATACTTAATTCTAACTTTAATCATCAAGCATCTTTTTTTACATTGTGACATCATTAAAGCCGCGATTTCCATCATAAAAAAGGCCAAGTTGGCTATACATTTTTGGCAGTTAACTGCTTTAACCACACATACATATTATCAAAAAGCTTTTTTCCAATATACTTACTGACAACTGTTCTTTAAGTTAACGCCAACTGGTTTTTAGACTTGCCCCTCACTTTAAAGCTTTACAAAAATATGTTTTGATGCCCACGGTGATCAACTGTATTGTGTCACCAACGATATAAAGTCTTTATATCGTTGGTGTCACTGATAATTAATAATTAAATAAAGATCGAGTATCGTATTGTTTTTTTTTGTTATTTTTTGTGTGGGAAGAAGATTAGTTATACTGTTGGTGGAGCTACCTAGAGTATGTATATACTGTATAAAAAATGTAATTAAACTTGACATGAGCCCAATCTCGAGTTATGAAAAAACTAAAAAAATAAAAAGAATTGTTGCTATATAACTGGCGCTAAATTTAGTTTCTTTCCCACAAACGATGACGTAATCGACGCACCTACAAAATACACAGGTTGAAGTCAATATACCGCTGTTTTAAGAGGGATGCGTCATGCCTTTAAAATGCACCAGCATAGCGGGTTGTTAGTACAAATTATACAGACGGTGATGGTGCCGTACAAGCGTTGACATCAGCAGAGGATGATGATGATAAAAGCAATAGCAGAATTCAAAAGCATTTCATTCATTAATCTACTGGAGTTTTTTGCAAGCTTGAGCTTGCACCTTCAGGCCCAGACTGTCAAAGAACGGGATATAGCCCTACCGTTATGACATACGGTACTGACCTTAAGCTTTCATACATGGAAGAAATGGTCGGTCATTCAGGTCCAGGATATGATATGATGACTTATTATTACTGTAACAGAATACTGGTATACGCACTGGATAGTTCCGATGATATTTAAGTTTTGGTGATAGGCTTGCCGGCTAAAGGCTTAGTTTTACGATTTTAGTTTGTATAAAAACAGTTTGGTAAAAGACTGCTACAATAACTTATTGCCAGAAAACTATTATGCAGTTTTTGAAGTTAAAAGATGTATGCAAGCCTTTCTTTTTGCATGATTTATGAAACAGGGAAAGGTTGACATGGGTCCGTATGTCCAAAGATTAGGCTACTTGTGGGCCTGTAGTAATTTACTGTAGTATTTAGGCAAAAAAAAACAAATATAAAAAACTTTTATGTGAGGTTTTTAAATATTCATAAAAACACAGCTATACATGACTCAAATCTAACTTCTTATGTGCTATAAATATATATATAATTATTATGCTGAGTTTCTTCCAGAAAATATACATGTGGTTTCATGGTCTGGAATCTTTTATCAGTGACTGTTATGTGGCGTTTTTGTTAATGACATTTAACCCATGTTCACTAGAAATCAGGATTTCATAATTTCAAATATCATTGCAAAAGACAATAGGTACCAGTGTATTTTACTACTCTTAACATAAAAGACTTATCCAACCGAGCTCACCATAGCCTCTTTCGTGGAAGCTTATGGGACAAAGTCACTAGATTAAGGTGTTTAGAAGTCACCAAGGGGAAGAATTCATTGGATACATAGTGACACATACCTCAAACTCCTTTAAAGAAAAACATACTGTATATTTGATTTGTACCATGTGTTTTTATTGGAATGCTGAATTTGTGTATACATATGTAATGTAGGAATGTGTGCTTTCTGCTTTATGATAAACTTGTGTGCAGAATATGCAGTGTTATGTTCGCTGCAAAATTAGCAGCCTGGAATTTTAATATGCTATAGGCTTAGGGTTGTTGACTGTTGTGTTGTTGTTGTGTCTGAGGTGTTGTTGTAAAAAAGTTATATTGAAGATTAGCCTGAGGATTAAACCAATGTTTCAGATTTCGTGTTGTGCTGGTAATGACCAGTTACAAATTAAATAAAATAAACCAAAACTTTGCTAATGAGATAACATTTAAACATATTTTAAAATGCAATCTTGCCAATGTTTATCGATGTAGCAAACTTTTTTTGAATGCCGATCAACATCATAGCATTTGCATCTCAATGCAGTTTTGCTTTAGGGAAGAACTTTGTGTCAATGCACATATTGTAAACTAAGGTATGTGTATTTTGATCCAACTTAAGTGTCTGTGTCAATGTGGATACATTTTTGGCACTGACAGTGACATATGCTGCAAGCATGCTAATAGTAAACTTTAACTTAGTAAATTGCCAAGGCTAAGTCGTATGCTTCTTTATACTAATTGTGAAAATATAAAGAATGTACTGTTTGTTTCGGCAGGTTTACACAATGTTACCTTTGACAAGTTTAAATCTTTTCAATTAAGAAATTCAAACAATGTTCTATATCGCAGGAGTTTTAAAGCGCTTTTGTGTTAGATATTTCATTCATTTAATTCAACACGGTAAAGGTAGGACTTATAAATTTGACCCAAACTTTTTATGATCAGGCTTTATTGCGTGCTTCTGTACTTGCTGTTTGCTAGACACACATTTACTTAACATAGTAGGGACGTTTGTAGTTAATGTTCTAACAATGACTTCTAACTTTCAGCATCATGGCAGTTTGTTTTCTTTCAAAAATGAAATAACGATAGATATATAGCTATTGAATATTTATCCATCAATTGTGTTGATGTATGCCTGTAATAGTGGAAAGTGTTTATCTAGTTCTACTGTGGTACTTCTATGGTGAATGGTAGCAAATATATATAATAATAGAGTGTACAATTATGTTGAGTATAGATGGTTTGTCAGTACTGACTGTTGTATACAATAGGCTGAGCTTTAAGTGATGTATTTTGCGAGCTTCAATTTTCACTCCTAACATTTATAGCTTCTGAAACAAGAGTTTTTCCACTATCAAAATTTCTATCTTTTAACGTCTGTGTATCTCTTGTGTGTGTTTGTTGAGATTGAAGTTAATAAATAATTCATTAGCCAACTGAATTATAATGCTATCTAAACAATAGATTGTCTAGTAAAGAATTACATGCCCATAACAGGATCAAATGTTGTGGGTTTATCATGTCAAACATTTTCTCTTTTAGCACAATTGTTTACTTGATCTTCATAGTGTGGCACAAGTAGACCATATACAGTATACAAGTTAGATGCAGTTTTAACTGTGTCTAAAACACAATCTTGATAATTATTGCAGTGTATCTTTTTGAAAAAAAGTAAAATTTTATGAAATGCACTGTACATTTAGAGTTTAATTGCATTTTAATGGAGTACTAAACTTGATTAATATTAAATTAAAAATATATATATATCATTGGCAAAAGTTTACAAGTAAAATCATAATTATGGACAACAAGACATGTATTTTTGCAACTTCAAGAAGAATTTTTGAATTTGAAAAAAGTTTACAAAAATACATTTGCTTTTTTAATAGTTTTGCTACTGGTTAACACCAGTGCAAATTGTTGCTTGCATGTTGACCTTGATGTAGAAATTGCTCTGTCCATTTTTTTGGTCAAATAATATTTGCCTTCAGGGCTTAGCTAAGAGGTCTGTGCGTTGGTAGAAGAACAAGGTTAAATACAATTTAATTTTTGAGCATTAGCCTTTCAACGCAGCAAATGATTTATATGTTTTTTTTCGCTTATCAAAGTTTCACTGGGCTAGTGCGCTTTTCTGCTGGTTGATTGATAATTATAATTAATACAATAAGTCTGTTGATGAAGAAGGGCACAGCACAATATTAATGAGCAGTATATAGCTAGCTGAATCATTAGGAGTGGGAGTAATTTCCTGTTTCCTTGTACAGGTGTATTAAATTCTTGCATGGTGGTATGGAGCGTATTTCAACATTGATTTGTTGGGCTTTGTTTGCCAAATACTTTTCAAAATTGCTATTTGAAAAGGAAGCAAGATGAAATATTTATTGTGTTGCATGTCATAACTCTTTTGTGCACTTGCATTGATAGACTGGTGGTTAGAGCCCTTTTTAAACACAGGTAGTTTCTGCAACAACGCTAAAGACATCATGTACATTAGTATGCAAAACTGTATTTATAGACATGGTCATATGTTTATATTTTCAGCTGGTTTGCCTGCAGATAATTTAAATTTTAGTGCTGCTTTATCGCGATTGTCAGAGAGTTCCAGTACCTCAAGCCGATCAAAATGCCGAAAGCAGTAAGTAGATGTATTTCTGATAATTGTGCTACTTATTTCTTGTGAACTTGTTATCTGGCATTATAACTATATACATACATACAATTTTACCTAGTTTGTGTTACTTTTAAACATTTATTGAATTGTATTTTGCTTTGAATTTTTTTGTTAAAAAGATTTTTATAAGGCACAATAATTTTGAACTTTAATCTATGATCCCCTTGACTTGTTTGAACTTTCATTAATGAACCTATCATACGCTGATAATTGACGAGCACATGGCTGCAGAGTGATAACATTTTTAGGAATATGTCCTGATTTCACTTGAGGGTCTGACATTATGCAGCAGTCAATATTGTTTGTGCTCTGGAATGTGGATAAAAGAATATCTGTCCATATACTTGCACTGTGGGATGAAATTGTACAAAATACAGTATAAACAATTGAAACTCTAGTCTAGAGGTTATTTACCTATAAATAGTTGGAAAATGTGCACTTTACAAGTATAGGTTATGCATATGGATGAAGCATAGAAACAATTCTTGGGTTGGTCATTGCAATTACAAAATTTATTTGATACTGAATATTTGTGATATACACTTATACAGTATCACAAATTGCACATTAACGAATTTCGTAAACGCTTGTCGCTACTTAATTAATTTCTCTAATTTATCCTGCTTTTTGTTAAAAATTCTGTTTCACACTCTAATCAAATTAATTGAACAGTACTAAAATTAATCTTTTTTTAAACAGATGGGTATTAAATAATATTTAGTCTGATGCACTACATGGCAATGCTGTATTGGTTGAATTATATTTTTAAAGAGGAGAGTTGGTTTATTTTTTTTATTATTATTTATTATCTACTAACTAAGGTGTTGATCAAGGTATTTTATTTGAACCTGCATATTCGATAGATCTTTAATGATATTTAAGATCTTTTTGATTGCACATCAATGATAAATTAAGATAAACGCAGAAAATACCCAAATTAGGCATTACAGACTGAAATATGTTTCCAGGGAAATGCCTGTAGTAGCATAGGCGCTTACAGTAAATAAAAATCATTAGATATGAATGGAATCGTCCCTTGAGACCCAAACTTTATCTTGTAGTGTCTTTCACATGGGAATTGCCAGTGTTCCCATTTGCGCTTATCGTCGATTATTTCCTTCACGCGTGCCCGCTTAGCGCCGTGCACTTTGCTAGGTTGTCGTTATGCGTGTAGTATGCCGCAGAGAAAATATCGTGTTAAAGAGCGTTCACACAAAGCTGTGAACAGCATCTCTAGCATTTTTGCAACCAATCGACAATGACATTTAGGTGCGTCAATACTCGCATAAAAGTCGCACGTTTCAAGACTACTGACAGTTTTGAGTTTCTCCTTTCCTTTCTCTTAGTTTATCATGACGACGACCACCTGGGGAATATTTCTATTGATTTCACACCAATCCATATCTCCAGCTTTCAGTCCGTTGTGTTATTTTTCTCTATCAGAATCCAAGCGGACACATTATCAACTAAGTAACTGACGTCTTATATATAGCTAGAAGTTAAAGAGAAGGGAATGGTTGAAACGTTGCTGATTAGAAGCCAGCCTGCTTACTTAACTTAATGTATCTATAAGCTCGTGGTTGTGCGAGTTAAACATACCATGTAATTCCCTCTAAAAGTATTAATCTTAAACGTTGTAAACATTGTAGTTTGCAATGTTCAGTACAGTGTCGCTAGTTCTAAATGTTGGAAAGAGGTTTTTATAGTATCTGTTGCATTTGGAAATATCAGGCTTAGTTTGGATTGTAGATCGTTTAGAAAACTGTAAGCAAATTGTATAATTCTTGTGATCATATTAGTTACAGTCTTCATACGTCTTTCTGTCTTATCAAGCCTTCTTTTACACAGAATTTGATGTATCGCTATAACGCTATTACATTTCCCACAACGCTTGTAATACATGAAGATGGAGCTAGTCAGCGATAACATTTGTAAATGAGCGATTGCTACATTTTAAGAGCATTCAGACAAGCTATGTACATGGCCTACATAAAATGAGGTCGTGAGGTTAACGGTTTTTAGAACTATATTCAGAAGCCGTTGTCACCAGCAAGACGCGGCCTTGATTTTCTGTGGTTGTTGTCAGATAGCTTCTTATGCCTGCATAGATATGAATTTAATCAGTCAGCATTCTACTGTGCAAGTATTGAGTTTTTTTCATTTTGTTTACTACTCGGTTGTAGCCTTAGATAAGATATTCTTACGTAATTCATGGACGCATTATCGTAAACGTTCATTTGCAATGGGATACTTTCATGATTATAATTAAATTTGATTTTTCATTGTTTGACATTGTATACAGTGATCCGACATACAGTCAGCCTTGCTTATACTCTGTTGCGCCGCCGGCTTCATATTCTCGCAGTTGTTTGCATTCTTTAGAGAGCATTGAATACGAGCCTGGAATGTTGCAAGCTTAAAAGATTGAAAATCTTCGCCTGCTGTTGCCTGGTTATTACTTTGGTTGTTTATCTCGACATTGTGTAGAGTAACAATGTTTAATAAAATGTCGGTGTCAAAGTATCGAGTTGACCCAAGAAAATACCAGAAGAAAGTATGCAGAAATGCACAAAAACAGGTACACACCGCATTAGCTATGGCAAGTAATTTTTTTGGAATTCATACCGCATACTTTTCTTTGATGCGTTCAAGTCAAGCTAAAGCATGTGTTTCAGTGAAGAGAAAGTAAAAAATTTACGAATGAAGAAGCCACGCTTTACCCTTTTCATCATCATCTCGGCAACGTAACTCATTAATTTTTTCGGGGCTAGTGATTTTCGACAAACCGGTATTATATCGCTGCTTGTTTTCGAAGAGAACGCGTTTTGTTTGTATTCAGTGGAATTCCTTTGACCACATAACTTTTGTAGAAGCTTTTCGCCTTCATCACGGACCATCATCACTTCCTTGATACGCATATCGTTGATCGACCTCAATTTAATGGCAAAACGCTATAAGTGGCTCATCGTGATTTACGCTTCGTCAGTCTTAGATAAGCAGCTCTTCAGGACCCGCAACAAAGTTTTTGGCGTGGAACTTGCGTGGCCCAAGTAGCCCCAAATTTCTAAGGTGTCTAATGACAAAAGCACATTTCCTCTTTTGTGTAATTGATTGTAATTGATCTGCATTATTTACTATGTGCATAAAGTTACAGTGACAGGTTTGACGGAATGGTGAAGGTATTATTAGCCCTACTACTTTTCTCTCCTTAATACGATGTGTAGGAAAGTTCATTTACAAGTGCCTTCTTTCAATTGCAGGTCAAATCACCCTACGCGGTGACATTTTCAACAATATTACCCTCGAATTAAATTTAAATCGACTTGACCTGGACATTGCGGACCGGCAGATCGCCCGCCAAAAAGTGCAAGTTTTGACGCGATTTCCTTGCCCCGTATAAGATAAACATTTTTGGAGTTATTGCATGAATTACCTTACTTGGTTCGTACACCAATCGACCTCCAGAAACGTTTACGTATTTGCGTACTTAACCAATGAATTACGCTGTAATCGCTCTGTAATTGTGGCTATCGTAAACAAGATATCGCTAGGTCTGTTTTTGGCGATACCGCCAGTGATATGCTTGTCCGTCCCGTAATTGGGTGTGGTTACGTACATACACTACAACATATTCTGGTATCTGGTACATAGATACCTGTAACACGTGAAGGTATAACCATGTATTCAGTCGATTACTGAAGATACATAAGTATAGCGTCGTAAACGTCTAGGTTCTTATATCTTAATGAAGAACCAGACATACTTTAATTAAAAATCGTTGTGTTTCAGATGAACGTTCGAGTCACAACCATGGATGCCGAACTGGAGTTCGCAATCCAACCCAACACCACCGGGAAACAATTGTTTGATCAGGTACGTCTCTTATAGTTATATTAATTGGCTTTAGCCAATCAACGCAGGCGTCACCGTCACTCGGTCATGCTTGTATAGTAGTCTCGACGCGGCTTCGCCCACGGGCACAAACTTATGAATTGTATTAAAGTGCCGACGTTCAGCTACATAGAATTTACGGCCGCGTTGAAGAATGTTTTCCAAGATAATAGCTCAGTATATAAGTTAGGACGTTGCAGAAAAGATCATTTTAAACGATGTTTTCAACGACTCTTGAGACGCTAAGCAGTCGCTACTCGAGCAAAGAAGTTCTTGGAACAATCAAATCTCCTATTTTATCCGCTGTTACCCATGTCAAGCTTATTTGAAAACGAAGCCCTTATTTCCTTTTCATGTAGCCAATTTCATCTTGGGTGTTTTTAACTTAGTCAAACAATGAGTTTTTCAACCTTAGTTTGGCAAGTTGTTTACGTTGTTTCTGTAACACACCTGTATTATAAATACACATGCTGAATATTTAATATGCTTGAATTTTCATTTCAATGTAAAACTGTTGCGAAAACTTACAATTAAAGTAAATAACGGTATCACCGACATCTAGGGTGTGCATTAGTCCAGCCACATCATTGTATTACGGTTAAACAACTTACCTTCGTCAGGCAACGCCTGGTTAATTTTTACACAGAATGGAGTGCAGTGCCTTGTTTGTTCTCAGTAAACATTCAACAATATACTGGAATGAAGGCATAGTGTACAGTTATGCAGTAGTTAACTGATCAATTTTACTCAATAAATCTGTGTCATGCTACATGTTCCTACCAATAAGCTACCTGGTAATTAGCTGCTAATATCGTTGTATTTGAACTCATTTGAAAGACATTTATGTTACTATCGTCTTGGTTTATTTAGTATTTTGTTAACTTATGTTTCATTTATTACAGGTTGTGAAAACCATTGGGCTTCGGGAGATCTGGTTCTTTGGTTTACAATACATTGACACAAAAGGTTATACAACTTGGCTCAAACTTAACAAAAAGGTATCGTGACAACTTACAATATATGGTGAACGTTGGGCCAATTCAAAGTTACAGTGCATCTGAAGTCGTGTGGAAAAATTCCGTAAATTGTATTTAAGTACCTTTGTGAAATTGTTTTGTTTCACAGCCCTGTTGCAAATATAATCTTCAAAGATGTTTTTGTGTGAAAATAAAGTTTATGTCTTTCAATACACCCATGTTTGCAGGTGAATCAACAAGACTGTCGTAAAGAGAACCCAATACAGTTTAAGTTCCGCGCAAAATTCTATCCTGAAGATGTAGCAGAAGAACTTATCCAAGAAATTACACAGGTACTGTCACAATCCGTCCGTATCCACGATCCGTCATGTATGTTTTACTGTAGTTTGCCACCGTTTGTCACTCAGTTTACCATCATATAAAGTGACACTTTATGAACAATGAACATCCATTGCAAAATATACTCATGCTGGTCATAAGGATATCCATTAATGCATAACAGAGGGTTTTGCTCAAAAACCATTTCACTTTTGTTTAGTTTGTACCAGCCAGATATTGCGATGTTTTATTATGTTTATTTTTGTGCACTCACATAGTTTTTCTCCAAATTGAATTTTGTTTTGCTACGTTGCCCAAGCAACTTTCATAATGGTTTCACGACCAGTTTTCAGAAGTGCTGTAATTTGTTTTCTTAAAGTGCTTCAAGTTACAGAGTATAGCTTTATCAACAGTAAATTACTCAAACCTAGTTACAGAATTTATTACTTATTCCGCCCTTGATCTTAATTGTCCTTTGTCTCATTGATTTGTATGACCATTTAGGGAGATAAGTTTCCAAACTGATTTATTTCCCCACGTTCCTCATTTAAACTGAATGTGTGTCCAAGGTGTGGTCACCTTAAACATTTGCCTTTTGTTTATCTGCTCAGATAGAATTGAAAACAAGTAAGAGAGGTTAAAGTAATTTAATTATACTTTCAACTAATTGCAAACAGTGTTGTTTTAGGCGATGTACTTAAAACTGGAAAGGAGTTTGCTTAATGTTATTGTTGTTTCCTTTTCCATGAAATTCCGTTTGTAAATTATGACTATTTTCATAGCTGTACTCGTGGGCTCCTTTGGTTTGGAATGTGTATGCACATTCTTGCCAACATACAATATTATCAAATTCAGCTTCGTTTTTAATGCACATTTAACCACATGGTTTCATTTGTTGCTTTGCAGCGTTTATTTTTTTTGCAAGTGAAAGATGGCATACTATCAGATGAAGTGTATTGCCCTCCAGAAACTTCCGTACTCCTTGCATCCTATGCAGTCCAAGCCAAATATGGAGAGTATGCAACCGGTCGACACAAGGCCGGTTACCTTTCCAACGACCGATTACTTCCACAGAGGTTTGAGATCTTAACTAGCCAAAAATACCGTATTAACTATGAGTCAGCGAATTGCAAACCTAGTAGAGGTATAATGTTTCAAGTTATCTGTTGTAATGTTGTCAAACTGTGCATGAAATGGATCCCGCCCTTTTTAAGTTTTAGAATTATTAGCGTAAGCTTTAAAAATACTTTTTCTTTAACCAGAGTCTATGAGCAGCACAAGATGTCCAAAGAGCAATGGGAGGAACGCATTCAGACTTGGCACGCAGAACATGGCAGCATGCCAAAGGAAGACGCTATGACTGAATACCTCAAAATAGCCCAGGTAAGCTTTGACTACTTGCCTGTGCGGAGTGTGCTGGGAACGCCTTTCGTGTTAAGTCTTAACTTTGTGTTACAGGATCTAGAAATGTATGGTGTGAATTATTTTGAGATACAAAACAAAAAGAAAACCCAGTTACTTTTGGGTGTTGATGCTCTTGGACTTAACATTTACGAGAAGACCGACAAGTAGGTCTCCTTGTATTTTTAAATCATCTACTGTAATTTCTCTGCAAATCAACCTTTCAAAGCTCTTAACACTGAATAGCTTTGGGCTAATTTAGGTCATTAGAATGTGATCTTAGGCGACAGAGATTACTTGCAAGTGCGCGGTTTAAAGTCATGAAAACTGTTTATTGCAGACTGACGCCAAAGATCGGTTTCCCTTGGAGTGAAATTCGCAACATCTCATTCAATGACAAGAAATTCGTCATTAAACCTATTGACAAGAAAGCCCCTGTAAGTTTACGAAGTATAATATTCAAGATTTGCTTGCTCTTATGCAAAGACAATGTGGTCTATTGCTCAAAATGGTTTTCAATGATACTTTAAATTGCTTTCCAAATTTAATGATAAACGATTCCTACGTCACAGGATTTTGTTTTCTACGTGGAGCGTTTGCGAATTAACAAGCGCATCCTAGCACTTTGCATGGGCAACCATGAGCTTTACATGCGTCGCCGCAAACCCGACACAATCGAAGTTCAACAAATGAAAGCACAAGCCAGGGAAGAAAAACACCAGAAGCAACTGGAAAGGTTCTATTGCGAACAAATTTACAAAACCTTTGCGTTTTTCTGTGCTCTATAAAAGCTGAGCCGGTTTTTACTGCTCTTGTGCCGTATATTTACAAAGGGAAATTCGCATCACAGTGTTATCCACAGTTTATTACTGCTATAAATAGTCGTTGATGTCAGTGTGACGCTGTATGTAACGCTTTTGCATTCCAAACACTACACGATTGGAATGTGAAAGCTTTCCAATCGCTTTCCCTTATACAGTATTATGAGACTTTGCCGGTTCATTTTCGCTTTAACTGATACTTCTAAATTTTGTCCAACGCAGACAGAAACTGCACCAGGAGAGGGAAAATCGCAAGCAGATACAAAGCGAAAGGGACGCAGCTGAAAAGCGTGCGCAGGAACTGGAGGAACGAATGCAGGCTTATCAGAGGGACAACGAACAATACCAAAAAGGTAAACCTTGTTTTTTTTAGTTGTGTACAACAACCGCTATTTAATTTCAAAAACTTTACAACAATCTTCACGATTTCGCTTGAGCTTGAATTCTTTTCTGCAGTTTCATATCCCAACTTACCAACATACAAATTTTTAATCTAATTTCTGAAGTGTATAGCTGAATAATATACTTACTTTCACTTATAACTTTCTATTTAATTTAATCTCAGAACTGGAGGAGAAGCAGCTTGCCGCCCAGAGACTGCAGGAGGACAAGGAACGAGCTGAAAATGAGAGGAGAGAGATCGAAGATTTAAGAAGACAAGCAGAAGAAGAAGCAAGAACTCTGCAAGAGGTGATGAGAAAGATATCATTTATGACTGTGTAAATAATAAATTACAAAAATATTGTGGAAAACAACATCAACAGAGATAACAAAGCTGTAATAGCAATATATTGGTGTCTTAACAATTTCTAAATCGTCATACAAATGACCTTTGCCTTTTGACCTCGATCACAGCAAGCGAGTTTAAATGAAATGGAGAAGGCAGCCATGGAAGAGGAAGTTCGAAGCAAATTGTTGGAAATTGAAGAACTCAGGGAAGCTGAGGCTGAAAAGGCCAAGGAAAGTGAAGAATGGAAATCAAAGGTAATTTTATCAAATATCGGTCGCACGTTCCTCTTGACATGCGTTAAAATCACTGCCCTATTGTCGGTGCTTTTGTACAAAACGCTTTTATCAAGCCTGATTGAAATACTGGAAAAAACGTAATATAATGGACCTAAAGTGTGATTTCACTTTTCCCAACTCAATATTTTGGTTGTGAGTGGAACGCAACAACAATGTAGGGTGATATTGGTAAATTTTAAATACTAACGTTAGGCTTTTAAAAGTAATGAGAGTATCGTGATCTTATTCGTTCTTAGGCGGCGGAGGCAGAGATGGCCATCCAGGAGAAAGAAAACGAACTGAGGGAATTGCACGAAAAACAAAGGGAACCAATCGTACCAGTTCAGGAGGAGACTCACACCATGTCTGAGGTGAGTGAGCAACTTCCTTCGACTTGTATAATCAGATATTAGGTTTCATTTTCAGTTAGTATTAGCGGCATCGTACCATGCTCAATATTTTGTTTACAACGTTCAAGTTGAAAGCTTGCATTATCATCGAGTTCTTCGCCGACTGACGTTTGGGCTGTCGATGTTCGAGCTTCCCGTTGTTATAAAACATTGATTGTAACCTCTTTGCAACCCTTTTACGTTAAATACGCTTGCAGCTTTACGATTCATACAAATACCCCTTTGTAATACAAAGTAAATCACAATTCATATCCTTGCCAACATCACCATGCAGATGTCCATTGAAGATGACCAAGCCGCCGGTGACAGTGAACTGAAACATGATGACGTAGGCGACATGGACCGAAACGAAGAAGAGAGAATCACTGAGTCGGAAAAGAACAAAGCATTGCGCAAACAGCTTGAGGTAGTTTTTGACGTATGACGTTACTTAACATGCATGACTGGTTTTGGGCCACCTTAAAAGTTGCCCATTAATAGAGTCTGACGTGAATGCAGGCTTTGCATACTTTCAATTTTGTGTAGCTAAAGATAGTCCAGAAAGTGGATGAACGTTCAGAGCTTAAAAGTGCGTTAATTGTCGCAAACCTGTCAAACTTGTACTTCAGTGCAGAACGCACAATGTGATATTAAGTAAGACGTTAATTGCAGTCTGTCTATATGCCGGCGATGTACTTTCTAATCATCATCGACTTAAGTCGTTATCGCTGTAGTTAAATGTCTGTAGTTATTTCACGCATTGTGGTATACAAGCCTGTCAATACCTCAATAGATTTAGTTGATCAAATGCGGACGTGAAATAAGGCGGTTTTTTTAATTCATACTCCCGTTTAACTCAAAACTCATGTTGCTATAGCCTCGACACTTGCTGTGTTACCTGCTTGGAACCCGTCTAAACGTTTGTCATAGAAATACCGCCACGGTTAAATCATGAAGCGCCACATAAAAAGATACTGTTTAAGATGATTCTAAACAAGTTTATAAAAATATCCCAGTCAAAGTCAACGTGACATGACAAATATACATGTCAAGGGTTTGAGTCAGTATCAGGCACTCCTACTCTAAACATACGACGCGTTGGAGTTTGTGGCCGGGAATCGGTGATGTCAATTTTATCATCATCTTTATTTTTACTTCCAAGGACTTGAAATCCCAGTTGCACGATCTTCGTGACTCCAACGTGCAGTCTTCCCAGATGGATATACTCCACCAAGAGAACGTGAAAGCTGGCCGAGACAAGTATAAGACTCTGAAACAGATTCGCAGTGGTAACACCAAGCACCGCATCGATGAATTCGAGTGTTTGTAAGTGCAATCGCAATCGTGTCTATTTATTTTCAATTCTCACATCATGTAAAAGAACGATTTTTACAATTTTTAAGCAGAGGAAATCAAAACGTGAATTATCTTAGGCCAGCATTTGAATCCTTGTATGTGCTGTAAGATTTTTTATCTTTTTGGCTTCGTATGAAGTTAATCGTGCTCTATTTTTCATTTACCATATTAATCACAAAGTACTTTGTATAAATCAACATCAAACGATTGTGCCTGGTGATTTGTTGCCTTGTTTCTTACTCTATTCCAACTAAAAGCGTTTCATAATAATAGAAATGTAATTATGTCATAACAAATTAATTCGATTGTGACGTACCCATTGTTTCGTTGTTCCGCGATGTTCCCGCACCTTTGTTGTGCTCCGGATTCTGCTGATTTACGCCTGTTTATGTCGATGACGTCATAAAATTTAGACAACAGACACAGTCAGCCTTTGACGTCATCACACTGCTGATGATATCATGCACCAAGTGTTAGTAACTAGAGTGTAGTTTCACTGTAGTAGAATGTAAATTGACGAATACAATAAAATCTTATACTCAACGTTGTATTGCTTTCTGATGAATTTGTTCTAAACAAGACAAGCAGAGTTTCCCTGCAGCATAATGGCGAATGTTGTTAAATTTAGTCTTCACCTTTCACCGATATTTTTAGAAACTTAGTGGCATTCCGACTCATTCTTATATGATGATGTATGAGCGGGGTGGGACGTGTCAATAGAATAATTCTCCCCGATTCTGTGTAAATAGGAGAATGGCTTTTGTGGGTGATGTTATTGGGCTCTATAGCATGTCTGTGATTTCTGATGGATTTATTTCGCTCTTGCCTTTGAAATGGTAATCATAATTGTCCACATATCACTAGCACGATAGGAGAAAATTTGTTATTCTACTTCTGGAAACAGAACTTGGTCATTACGAAATCTTTATCTTATGGTTTAGAGATTGTCATTTCCAGGTAAAACCGCTCGCCGCAGTCTTAATGTTAATCCTAACCTCATCATTTTGGTTTCAGCGGCGTAATGACGTGTTCCATTGGTACACGTGGAAAAAGCTCTGTG
The DNA here is from genome assembly GCF_947623445.1 of Clavelina lepadiformis. Taxonomy (NCBI): domain Eukaryota; kingdom Metazoa; phylum Chordata; class Ascidiacea; order Aplousobranchia; family Clavelinidae; genus Clavelina; species Clavelina lepadiformis. Next base: position 11,843,800 of record NC_135246.1, on the reverse strand, counting down.
TACGTGAATTCTTGCGTTGAAGTAGGCTTAGAGGTTTGAACGTGGCTGTTTTGCCTAAAGTAGCTTTTTATGCGGAGCCTTATAGGGTAAATATCACTATGTTTCATTTTTCTATAACTTATTTTAATCAGAAACCTAAGCGATACAATTCTCTGAATCATTAGCTATAGATTGTTAAAATGAAGTTCATAATTTTTATAAGTGCTCCTTATTTAAAAATGAACCTGCTACAGGTCATAATCTGGTTTGAAACGAAATAGACAATAACGTTAAATTCAGTGATGATTTCATTGATCGTGTAAGTATAGACCTGCCCTACATTCAAAGGCTAAATACGCGTGAAAGCTCTTTGTGATTTAAGACAACCTAAGTATAGGCCTACCATAAGATTATGTGATTAACACCCTTTTCATGACTACAAGTTTCACAGCTAACATGTTATAAATATAGACCGGACGCGTAGGATGAGCAATAGTGATTTGTTCTACATATCAAATGTTTCCTAATTTTTGCCAAATCATTACAAATTTAATTTTTTGTTGGACCGACTGCCCAATGGCCACCACAGAAACTTCTTCGGGCTGATTATATTAGTTGCTGAACTCATAGCTTGTTGCGTACTTGCGTTGCTTATGGAATTTTTACTTTTAATTTTTTTGATCTGTTGTCTCGAATTTAGGACTTTTATCTCTCCAGTATTTTATTTAAGTATTTTGTTACAATCTAAAGTCAGTTTTGATGCTTTGTTTAGCGTTGTGCAACTGCTAATATGCCCTGATAAGGCTTCACAACATTTTTCGAAACATCGTGACATCCGAAATTAGCACGAAGACATTTTCAATAGAAATGTTGCATAACAGAAAAGCGACGGACCAGGCAGACATTTTGGCCGGTAAGATCACTTTGCTTGACTGAGAAGATGAAACCAGTAAACAATTAACATATCATATCGGAATCTAAGCTTGCTATGTTTTATGCACTGTGCAGTTAATTGGATTTTAATTATCTTTTTGGAAAGACATATAGTACGTTATTAGAATCTTTCGGTGTTAAAATAGTTTAGATATAAGTTATAAATAGCATAGTCCAAGAGTTGGTGGCTAGAACTGCTTCCTCCGGCAACAAAACACTTAAGACTCGCTTGTTTGCTGGAACGAACATATTGAAAATGTAAATGTTATTTCAGAGACATAAAGAAACAAATACGTTATTTTTTGTTTTATTTTTACTTTTAATATAGCGAAAAAATTCCGGAAAATAGTGAAGAATTTAGCGTAAAATAGACGCTTTTATATTCTTTGAATTTTACTCTGTCTGATTATAAATTCAAATTACATCAAACGTGTAAATGAAATCTTATTTTTATAACTCATTTATGAATATTGATAAATTTTCTTCTGCCGGTTTACTCAAACCCGACGCTAGATGGCGAAGATTATCCCTTTAGCCTAAAGGGATGATCGTAGAGGCATAATCGATTTTTGTAACTTTGTTTCGAGATTGACTGTAGATCGTATAATGCACAAAAGCGTTGGATAATTAAGTTGAGATATTTCCAATTGTTTCCATGCGTAATGATAAATGGATATCAATTAGCATTTTAATCTATATGACTTTTCCATGTTTGATTTTATTTGGATCATATTTGCTCCGCTTTCGCTATAGCCCAAACACAGATTTTCGCGTTTAATTCATTTCCATCTAGATCCCCATATTAAGCGATGCAACATTGGATTAACTTTTTTGATAAAAGTCACCTGAAGGTTGATTAGGATTATGCTCGCTTTAAACGTTAGAGTCGGAACTACCAGTGATTAGGATAGTTATTTTACCTATTGAAGTCAAACCCTTACAAAACTTTAATCCTTTATCTTTTAATTCTTTAATCCTTTACTGTAATTACTGACTAACGGTTTCTCAATACTATTTCTAGAGGAGCCAATGTCAAAAGCTTGTGATATGTCGAAGTTGACTTCACAGCCAGATGCGTTACCAAATTCGCTTAAAATATCATCGACCGTTGAGAAACCCTTGAAGATCCTTTCACAAAACTAACTTGTCATCCGCAAACAGTGATACTTTAAATTCATTACACTCTATCCGGATTTCGTTAAAACCACTTTTTCTTAACATAATAGCTAAAATTTCTATACATAATACTCATAAAGAAGGCGACAAATGGTCTCCTTGAGACGCAACTCGGAATATGTTGTTTTCACCTACATAAGTGCTGGGGCCGGGCCGGTATGGCGTTTGTTGGCTTCAGAAGAGATTCAGCTGCTTAACAATCGAACTAAACCAGTATACTTTTTATAAGCTCGTCAGATACTGATATAAAAAAAATTTTTTTTACATTTCTCTCTTGGCTAATAATGGAATGCAATCAATTGACTGATGCAAATAGTGATTACATCGATTTTGGTACGAGTACGAAAAAACAGCTACGAGTATTTTCGGAAAAAAGTGACAACTATCAGAAAGGTTAAGAAAAACTGTTATGAAGAACTGGGTTACCGCACGCCCGAACTATTTTGGAACGAATTATATTGCGTCCAGTATTGCCCAACAATGGTAACAAAGATTCGTTGTTTTAAATAAAACTTAACTTGAAGGCAATAGCTACGAAACAGGCGCTTTTTGCTTTGGAATCTCTGAGACTGAGCTATGCGTATTCTGCGAAAACAGTGTTGAAACTGCACTACATGTATTTATACATTGTACACAAACCCTTTTATTCTGGGAAAATGTTTTGAACTGGTTGGCTGAGCGCTTGAGATGGCCTTCAAGTAAACAACCTACTCTTTGGGATTATGAGTTATCTGCGATTTAAAACTTGTTAACTGTTCACCTGATGTAAATTGTAAATTGTTTTGCCTGATTTACGATTTATAAGACCAAATATTCAAAATGTAAACCTTGTGTAGAAATGTTTGAACTGATGGTGAAGTGTATTGAAAAATCTGAAAGAATAAAAGCGATTAGATTAGGCAAGATGAAAGGTCACCACAATAAATAGGATGCTTGCCTACCTTTCCCTGAGTTTTGATAACGTCGGTATTGATTACTAGTTTACCTTAACATTTTTTACGTATTTTTCTTTTTGCCTCTGTATATGATGGTATTGTTGTTTTGTATCAATAAAAAAAAGAATATTCCGTGTTGCTCTGTTGTCCATCCTGATGTGGGAAGTATCTGATGTTATTCTTTGATACTTCTTGTTATATTCTCGCATCCACAGACTTCACTTGAAGTCACGTTTGTACGACACACTTCTAAGGGGTAACTTGGCAAAGTACGCAGTTGTGTTTTCCCCATTTAAACTTAAGTTTAACTCTAAATTGGACATATTTTGCGTGGCTTACTTGCATAAATACTGACGCAATTTTTTTGTAATTACGTAAACAGAGCGCAGACCGTGCGTCTTCGAAAGACGGCTTAGTGGTTTACGTGACGTCGTTCGAGAAAATCCTCTTATAGCTTTTGCAGGCACGGCTTGTATCTTTGCATTGGTGTGAATACTGTTTAAACTCTACACAGGAAGTTGTGTACGTACGTTCATATATCCTTTATAGAGGAAGCGCGTTATATACCTGTTTGTAACTCTTTATAGATTATACATACATCAATAAATTTGTTATCTAAATTTAGTGAGCTCTATTGGAAACGACAGTTTCATGTCAGCAGAAACCACACCTTTTTTCTGACCGTGTTTAACCGAACCAGTTTACACCGCGTTTATGCTCCTTTGTAAAATCTGTATATGCCTGGAGTTTTTCTCCTGAAATGTACTTTTTATCACTTTTCTACATTGTTTAATATGTCGGGCCTTGCCAAATCGTTTGTTATCGATATTGCATAAATCTTTGGTTTCCCTATAACCACCTATATAATATGCTAAATAAAAAATGAAAATGAAAAAAACACTCCAAGCCAAACCAACCAAATAAAGAAACCACTTCAAGCCAATCAGCTTCATCAGATAAAGCGTATTTTTTTTGAAGTAAATAATTTTAAAATAAAGTGAAACTGAATTTTTTCTAATCAGTATTAACGTGGAAAATTTGGGAGCGACTTAGCAAAACTTCGAATTGCACATATTTATAATTTTCTACTTTGTGTTGCAATATATGTTAATAACTAATTATATATCATCTTTATTATTGTAACAAGTGCAAATGTAAGCACTAGTTTTGTGTAAATTTCTTAAATTAAACAAAAATTTGTCAAATATTTTTAAGACAATTGAAGCTGACCAACTCCCCAATCACGCCTATGCCTATGCAACAAGGACAAGAACGCCCTCAAGCACCACCCAAACTAAATCTTCAAACGTATCAACAAAGCATGACGAACCAAGAAGTTATTCACCGGAATTGGAATTATAATACGATTATTGACAAAATAAATTTAGCCAACAGGCTATATCGAGGTTTTCCATAATTGTTTTAAGAATGTTGAAGGGCCGGACAATCTTAATTTTAAACGAGAGCACTTAGTGTCCTTTGTACTTAATGATGCGTAAATAGTATAGTTTTCTGAAATATAGTATAAAAAGATAATTAATTTGTTGTGGTTCTTAGAAATTCATAGTTAATTGCAAAGATAACTGATTGGCCGTCGTTGAAGTTACGATCAAGATTGCACGAAATATCTAGCTAAAGGGTCGGGGACGGATCAGCGGATGTCATCAGGATGAACGAATTTTGAAGAGGGCACTTGTGCTTAAACAAAATGTCCTAAGAACAACAACCGGCAACATAGGATGAATAGCAAAGCAACGTAACTGTGCAGTTGATGCGCTGCTGGGCAATTAATTACAGGCCAATACAATATAAACCGACCCATATATAATCACTGCAAACAAACCACCCAACGCACTGAAATGTAAAAGAAGCCAACTGATACACTTTATAGGAAAATTCAAGTTAAGCCACGGATTTTTTGCAGTTTGCTGTTTACATTTTTACAAACGTAAAAGTTTTTAGAAAGTGACGAGTGTATTGATTTTTGTGACCACAGTTTATAATTTGAGGATTTTCTCTCGACAAACGCTTACGCAAAACATCTTAATAAAAAATTTATTTTACGACAGCTATTTAAGACCAGTCTGTCAGATTTAGACTATGCACGTACATTCGGTTTTATTGTGATCGGCAACCCATCCATTGTGCGTAAAACGCTTTAGGCAGTGGTTTGAAGTATAAGGCACACAAAACTCGTCATAACTATAAACTGTCTTATCTAATGCGGTTAGGTTTACGGGAGGATCTGTATCTCAGTGTTTGTAGTCAGATTATTGCTAGCATAGTGCCAAAGTCGTCATTTTTAAGGTAAATAAATCTTATAGGTCCCTCTATTGGACAGCCCATATATGCCCTCGCGTCATATATGGTCCAGGAACGGGCAATATGAACACCAGCTTGTATTTCACCATTGTATTAGACATTTATTAGATAATTTTATAGGAAAGATTATGCAACCAAATTTGATCGCTGTTACGCCAATGAACTTCACGAGTCATTCATATGACTTAACGGTCTTAACCAATGTAGTAGTGACCAGAAAATTTTACTTAACGAGACCGATGTTTATTTTTCTGCTCTTTACAATCAAAACTGATCATGCAACAATTTTTTGTTAATATTTCCGCTTTAACTCGGTTAGCGATTTTCATCTTAAAATATTTAATTAAAAATGTCTTTGACCGCAGATAAATCAAAATTTTAATCTTGGAAAAACCCATTGAGTTTCATGGGATGGGCATGTGTATATCACAGAAAATCTTGCTTTATCTATTTGTGATAAGATCAAATGAGTAATGCACAGGCGGTTATTGTATCTTTATATCAACATTCTGCTTAAAACACACAATTTACTTTTAAAACAGCTTCTTCGAAAACCTTATCCACTTTAGAAAAATTTCCCGACCATTATGCAAAATTTGATTGTGACAATTTTCAATCTTAACTCGATCTTTCAATTCATGCGCCCCATTACTGCCCAGCTTGAATTGCTTCAAAAAAGTTGAACGTGTCATCATTGTTCGGTTGCCATAGCATTTTATACAATCTATCATTTTGATCGCAGCTGCGATATATCACTATCACATCTTGTTCAAGGTGTTGATAATAAGTTTGAAAGTATAAGCGATATAAAGCATTTATGTTACGATAAATTATTAGTTCAAGCATTCCACGAAACATTTTTTATGTTTGTTAGTAATTAAGTTATACAACCACAATCCGAAGTATACAAGGGCAGATTTTGTAACACAACAGAATAACAAGTTTTGCTTGTCAAAAAAAAGTCGATTAGTCCAAGACTGGGGGCTATCGACATCGTGGGTATATATAAATAAACACAACTACAGCTTTTGGCACTTGAAACCTTTGATAACCTTATTCAGTAGGAAAATAATTATGTTTTCAAATTCGTCTTATGGTATATCGGAACAACTTTGAACAAACTGAACCATTGTTGTGAACCTCAGTCCTTTGTGTGATCTGTGGATCGGTTGATCTTTATTTTTAGCAGTTCAACATATGAAAGGTCACTCATACAAAGCCATCGCTTTTATATGAAGGATATTATTATGTAAAGGATATTAAAATGACCATACAACGAACCAAGTTTATGAAAAATGCAAGGCTTATGGCATGTTTAAAACGCTGTTGGGGATTTTCAGGCAATAGGTTGGTCTTTGAATATTTTGTCCATATTTGCTTATCAAGCTCAGCTTCATTTCAGAGAAATTCAACGGCCATCTCTTCTGCATATGTACCAAGTACGAGATTTATACCCTGCCCGTAACATTTAGCGCAGGGGAGGTAAAATATGTCACGTATTTTCCTACATATTCTACAATCTACGGCTATTTTTAATTACTTGTGTTAAACCTTTGCTGTTAGTGTAACATTATTCACCTCATAGTGATTCTCTTCTGATCGTGACTTGTTTCGGGTGCATCACAATGAGTATAGCGACCTGTACGTTGAGCCTCTTCTAACCAATATAGTTATTATGCTACGAAGTCAAACGGCATGACGTTATCACTGACATCACCATACACTTGCTACAGTTTCCTGTAGGGTAGGACGAACTCAAAAAGTTGAACCTTGTCCCTTTCTTTCATTAACTTAAGAATAAGATTTCAAAAATTTTAAATGCTGACTAACTTTATGGAGGAAAAGAATCACGTCAAACTTTTTGCCCGTATACGGTACTGGTATAAAATTGTTTGTAAGTTAAAATAAATATGTGATGTCATGATTTTCTCCCATTATGGAATTCTTGTAGAGTATAGTTTTTACTAAATGGCAATTACAACTTTCTATAAGCTGTTTATCGAAAACTAATGTCGTGTTTTGGAAGCCACTATAGAATACCAGGTTCTCCCGATATGGCGCAGATAATTATAAGAATAACCTGGACTTATTGTTCATGATCTTAAAGCGTATGCTTAATACGTCTGAGTGTAAAATTAGCTTTCGAACTCGTAAACAGATTTATTTTCAAGCAAAGTGTTTCCCAATGTTTGGCTCATATATACGATCGAATGTAAGTGTACAGGTGTCCACTTATGAAGCAACAAATTACCTCGATTAAGTTATAACGGTACGATGAAATTTTTGCCAGTTGTCATAGAATGAACTTTTTCCTACCTAATGATTGTCTTGAAAAAATATATCTTGTGACTTTTGCGTAAACTACCGATTCTTGCTCCGAAAAGTTGTACTACCTATAAGCATTATCATTGTATGCACGTTTAATCACGTAATACATTGAACCTTAATGTCATTCACCTTAAATAGCGTATGAGGGCTTATAGTAATATTTCTTCTCTTGTCGTGGAAAACTTTTGTGCTGGTAACATAAAGAGCGACACAAACAATATGACGTAGTCGTCGGTCGACCGCAACAAATAAAGTAAAGACGGAAACTCTAAAGCTTTAGCGAAACTGTTTGACCAAAGGTGAAACGTCAGTGAAGGGATTTTTTGTCGTGTGAAAATCCTAATAAATGAACTATAAACTGAAGATACGTGAATCTAACTGAACACAAATGCTTCATGTTTTTAAGCAACGTTGCTTTGTTTATCAAAATTTCTATGATACACGTTGAAAATTATTCCTTAATGACGTCAAAGCTGACGCATTTTTCCATTCTGGTTGTATGAACCGATAACAAACAGCGTCTGGAGAAATATTTTCTTACTTGACTCTATGTCACCTGCGACCGTAATGGCTATGAATCTGTCCAAAAATTTTTACCCTTGTCTATACTTTCGTCCTATCTTCTGCCCAGGAAACAAAACGAGTCAAACTATGAACAGATTAAAGCAAATAAACAGGGATAATAAAAATTCGTGCTTTGCGTGCATCGGAAGACGACATGTATTTGTCCGTATTTGACGCTGTTAAAGCCGGAAACAGACAAAGCACCGAGCACGAGCACCAGAAACCAAGGCTAAAAACCGAGAAAATTTTTCGCCAAAAAAGTAGACCGGTTGTAAACCAATATTGGGTAGAGCAGATTGCGGTTCAAGACGAGGCGCGGTAAATTACCAGAAGACTCTCCTTGACTTTGCAATGTTGTTGTTATTGAAAATGATTTGCTGATGACAGCTTTGCGTCTATCAGATAAACCCGATGCAACAAGAATTGTTTTCTGCCATATCAAAAATTAGTTTTACACAAAGATTTTGATAACATCTTAACACTTTGCATGATGTTTTAACACATGATAACAAAATTTTCCCACTGAATCACGGCAAGTATGACTGGGCAGATACAGATAAAAGTGTAACCGTTTTTTAAGGGCTTTTTAATGCTGCTAAAAAGGATTTGGTTAGTTTGAAAAAGTCAGGCTTTTTCCCATGACTTATCATTAAAAAATGCGACCCGCCCAAAAACGGATTATTCTTGTCATTTTCTTGTCTCTGGTCTGTCAATAGTTGACAACCTTCGCCGAAGGCTGAAGTTGCATATAATGACGTAATTGCACTCTTTAACTGCTCGTGCAGACCATTTATGCTATCCTGTAACTTAATGCATATAGGCTACAGCTATTCGTGAGAAAAGACTATGCAAAAGGGTCTTTTGAAAGGGTAAAATGTCACGTCTTAAAATTTTCATGGACAGTTAAAGTTTTACAAGCTAAAGAGAGATGATTATTTTCCCTTTTATATAAGAAAGTAACAAGTTTTCTGCTTATCGGTAGATATATTTCAAAACAGCAATGTGCGCAACAATATATGTCTATATATTGGCGGGCTTTGAAGCGCAGTTATCATATCAGAAATTTTTCGAAGGATGCAAATCTTGGCTGCTTTGACAAAGCAGGAAGCGGATGACTACAAGCATCACGATGAGAAAAAAGCGCTGGTCTACGATACAGTATATAAAGTGGCGTCGCAAACGTTAGCTTCACTTGCCTTTGGCTTAGAGCGGCAAACCCTTTTACTAGGCTGTTTGTCCGAGTAGGCTGCTAAGACTGTGAAAGAAAAATTGACGATCAGAATATATTTAGTCAGGTCGTCTATGTATCGGTAAGAAGGTATAACCTTGGTCTTTAAGAACAAAGTTTGTATTATGTTTTAAATTCAGACAGTTCAAAATGCTTTAATAAAATAATTTGTTTCTTTTAGAATTATATTTATTTTTTAATGTTGCTGAATTTGCATAATTTGTTTTAAAAATCGAAGCTACTACAACGACCATGATATTTAGAACGCTGTGCGTTTTATTTGCAACATTGCACATGACGGTGGGAAACTTGGTAAGTCAGTTTTCCTTCACGCAAATGACCATAAATTTATAATGTAAATGCCATGAACTTTTAATTAAAGGCATGATGAACCACTAATGTGTGTAGCTGGCCGAACCACTTCAAATACTGTAATAAATATTTCGTCACGCCTTTACTTAATATAGATGGGAAAGATACATATTGCCGTTAAATGGTTATTCGTTTATGGTAAATGCGTCTTAATTGCTGGAAAATAGCATCTAAACTGTTAATTAAACATTTACTTGAAACATGTCGCACGATGCCAAAATATTACCCTTTTTTATGCAAAGTAGGCAATCAGTAAGAATTCTCACGCTTTGTTGTTTTCGATCAATGCCCGTCCTTGTATTACTTATACAGGAGTTATACAGCAAGAATAAATTTATATTTTTATACTCGTTTTCGCACATTAATTAATATTCATAAATGCGGATGCCTATCCGGCTAATTTCTTTAAAGCTACTATTTTAACAAACGTAACCTGGAATTAAGCACACCCAGCCCAGAAATCGTATTTCATTACATCCTCTTTTGACAGAGAAAGTCGATGAATTAAAATTAGTTTAAATACTTCCATTTGAAACAGATATTGTGGATGGATTTTTGACATGTAATACCTCAAAATAAAAGATGGTTACCTAAGCCGATATTTATACTTGCAGCCCATCATTCCCCTGGACGAGCGAGAAATGTTACGGGCGTTGCAGCAAAGGTTTCAGGGCCCACCGCTACCAATGACTCCAGAAAGAGAGCAGATTCAAAATCAGCTGCAACAGATCATGGAACAGCAGAAATTGATCCGACAACGGCTAAGAGAGCAAAGATTACAAACACGCCTCGCTTCGCGGAATGCGAAACAGTTCATGCTACCTGCTGGAGAAGAAGATGCTGACGATTTAAACGAATCCATCGAATATGTCGAGCTAACAAGCCAGGTATAAACATATAGGGGCCTACATTATTGTTGCTTTTGATTATGCCTTAATTCCATATCCACAAATAAATGATTTACACACAATCACTTGCAGCCTGCTGAGACTATGAAGAAATCAAAAAAGATGATCATTCCACGTGATGATTACAAACCTCCAGCAAATGTAATGTCAAGCTCTTTGAAAAAGCAAGGGGTGGCTTCTGCTGACTGGGGAGAGTTCAGTTGTTGCAGGTAAATCACACAAACCGCCTTTTGCAACTTTATTGAAACAAAATACGCTGGCTTGCGCAGCATAACATCGATCACGTTTTATTAAGTATAGTCGTATGCAATAGCACGTATACACAGTGTTGGTCGGACGATTTAATTTTTGTTTTGCTTTATTCAGGCAATCGATCGGATTACAAACTCGCGAACGAGTTTCGACATCTCGTTATATTCAAATACAAACAAGGGAATGCAGCTGGAATTATTGCGAAGGTTAAATACTTGTAGATTATTACGCCATTCCACCTTTGCATGTCTGCATAACACCAAGCAACGAAACATCAGTGGACTGAAAGCTTAAACGAAGTTCTTTGTATATAGAATGTGTTGACGATCTACCAACATGTCAAGTTCTTCGCGACTTTCAAGGAGCCTGTAGCGATAGATCTAGTTACAAAGGGTGAGACATTCATGACAAATGAATCATCGGTTTCTAAACGCTACTCCTTGTAAACAACATAGAATTCAACAATATTTTTTTTACAAATTCAGCTTCATGAGTCGTCACTGCCCACAGACTTGCGGATGGTGCGAAACCAAAACAAAAGTAGTTACAACGACCGTTCCAAGCACTCGGGCACCTCCAGGTAAAACTTTTTGGTTTCTTTGCAATGCTGTTTTCAGGTGTTGCTTTGAACGCTACATAACCACATTCCCAATGGCAAAATTTCCAGCTGATAGTGATCTTGGTGTTGTTGTTTTCTGCAGTTCCAACTCCTAATCGGAATATGCGACAAATCTACGTTCAATTTTACGTTATCTCCTCATCTCAGCCTTACTTGTACAAGTTTTCTACGTCAAAAGCTCTTACACAATCATGGAGGTTGACATCGCAAAGTTCACGCCCTGGCGAAGTGCGGTCGTTTTACCTTTATGCAAGGTATGTATTACAAGGGATGTGATAAAACAAAAAACGTTAAAGATTATAACCGTTTTCTGCAAATCATATTTTGATTTTGAGGTATTTCCCATACAGCCGTGTATTGAGATACCGCTGTTTACGGATTATTATGGATCAACTTATCAGCGTATAGGCCTACTAACAACATAACATTTTTTTGTTCATGTCTGGAGGCTATAAGTTAACAAGTGTCGAACTCTTTTTTGCAGACCAACCAGCAAGTTCAATTTAGCCATTTACTTCTGCAAAGCAAAATACCGCAACACTGAGAAATTTATGATCAACAAAAATCCATGTCCAGGAAGTAAGAATTTAATTTTCTTAGCTTTTCCTGCAAACTTATTTCGTTATGTACGTATGTAGATCTTAGTTGCAGGTTATACTCATACTAAATGTAGCTAATAGACTACGCGATTTGAATAGGATGGGTGCAATACATGAAACTGTACGCGGCTGAAAGTGCTCAGCCAAACACTCAACTTCTTTTCGTTGGTGGCCGAGGTCGGGGGCCATGGACATCTCGTGTTTTTAAAGGTACACCATGCTGCGGATACGAACGACCTGTGTGGAATTTTTTTGCGCCAAGTAAGCCTAATATCTTTATTAATTCCTTTCCTGATAAGTGATAACTATCGTATTTTATGGTCATTGTTTTTAATTTTTTATTTTATTTAGGCTATTAATAAACTTTTTGATAACTTAAATTTTAAATTAATTGGCTTAATCATAAATGAACTTTATCTTCTTCGCAAAGACCCATCGACCAGACAACCAGCCGAGACTACTAAAAGACCTGTCGTCTCAGCGACTAGGCCCACAGTCCGGCCAACCGGTCGTGCGTTACCAGTTGGTCCAACCCCACGTCCTGTGAAACCTTTCCTACCCACAACAACCAGAAGGCCTGTCCAAGGTGGACCAACATCAGAATTCCATCGCGAATGTCTCACATACCACAACTTTTACAGGTAAATGATCCTGCTGTTTCTTTTTCGTTTTAAAGGGAAAGCATATACAAGACGATAATGTTAATGATTTGATTAACAGAGTCTCATAAAGCATATTTAACACCAATTACCGCCATTTTAATTAAATGTTAATTAGGCTTAATTTGCTTCTCAGAGCTATCCATGGTGTTCCGGCATTACAATGGGATCCATCTCTGGTAAAAACGTCGAAGAAATGGGCCGATTTCCTGGTCGATGCTGCTCCTAACCATCCCTATGATGTCAAACCTGGTGTGCAAAGGACACCATCATGGCCACATTCAAGTGTAAGTATCTATCTCATATTCTTCATCTGTCTTTAGACGTCAGTTAGGCGACAAATATTTCTTTGCTGTCAGGAGAGTTTCTATATGAAATTTTTCTTTGTAGAGGGGAACGAAATACAGAGGTAGAGGTGTCGGTGAAAATATTGCTTGGGATTTCTCCATTGATGGCAGCCCGGCCAAGGAATCGGTTCTCAGGTGGTACGCAGAGATTTTCGATTACAAGGCAAATAATCCTACGTACAGTGCTCCCGGTAAACCAGTTGGTAAGTCAAAAAAAGCATTCGGAATATCATTGAATAGCCGTCGCCTTTTTCTCAGGTCGATATTTCCACTTCGAAACGCGGTTATTATAATTGTCTTCGTGAAAGGTTGTTATTTAAGTGGAATATCTTTGTTATAATCCGTATGACAAAAGATCGTTTGATGTGATCGGTAAAATTAAATCTCAAAGTACCATTCGCACGCAGCAGTGTCCCATTTCGATTTACCATTACACGTCTGCATTGGTTCATCTGCCTAATTTTCGAAACCTTCTAATTTGGAAATTTGCATTAATTACCATTTAAACGAAGACAAAATAAGCTCTTTCGGGAATGTAGCTCTTGGTCTACCGGCCTGCAGAAAAAACTGCATTCATAACGTTAGTATGGTTTTATTTGCATGAAAACGATAAACAAATTATAATGTTTAGCTCAGATATCGTTAAAAGCATCTAAGGACTAAGGAGTCATATGTTATAATGTGCCACGTAGCCTATAAAGGTTAAAAAGATAGCTCATATAATACGTGATATTTTGCCTCTTTAGGACATTACACGCAAATGTTATGGAAGGACTCCAGCCACCTGGGCTGCTCCGTGGCGGTGAAAACTATTAACAGGCATGGGTGGGAATACCAAACAACTTACACGGTAGCGCACTACGCTCCTTCCGGTAACATCCATTACCCCACGCAAACCCAAACAAAACAAATTTACAACCGAAATGTGCCAAGACGCAAGCAAGGTAAACTTTACATTTTCCACCGTACCCAAATCTTACACTATAAATAGAAGCTTATTAATTGTTAAAGTTAATATTGGATTTTGCAATGCAAGCTTTATTCCTACGCGATACTTTTAAATTTTACTGATAGAGTCAATGTTGTTATCCTTTTCACAGGAACTTGTCTATCATCATCAACATGCTCCGTGTACAACAACGAGCAAAATCGTTGCATGGGGTTCGGTAATACTATGAGGTGCGGTTGCTCGAGGGACGACAAAGCTGGAGTTTTCGGGTAGGTTTAGTTGAAACACCGATTTATATAAAAACATCAACTGATATGTTTCGAAAACAAGGAAAACGCATTATACTGGTTTCAGATTTTATTTAAACTGTTTATTCAACAGTATCTCTACTTGCTCTGTAATTTTAAATTCTACCTATATTTCGGTTACTTTTTAGGTTTAACTTGTTTTACCGTATGATGCGTCGCAGATTCTTAAATGTTGTTTGTTTATCCTGCAGTGGTCGACCACTGTGCACCGGGTCAGGCGGCTGCCTTGTAGCCTGCAAGAGGCCTCCGACTTTAGGCGCAGTCATTTGGAGTGGAGAATGCCAGGGTGAAAGATCATGCGAATGCATCTATACACCCAGAGGCAGTGACCGTCGTATCGGCGCCATATGCACTTAAATTATTTTTCGTGGTTATTTTCATTATTTTATTAACGTTTCATCTAAATCACTGTAGGCTGCTATCAAGCCATAATGCTTTGCTGATCTATTCCAAGAATAGATGTCTATGATACCCTTTTGGGGGTAAGGTTGATTGGTATTGCAAACGGCTACCTTGCCTGTCATTAGCTTTACCTTAAGCACAGATACGCATTTTTTGCTGGTTTTCTTTAGTTGATTTATTATATGCATTAGCCCAATTTGCAATATAATCGCACGTGTTTCAGCCCTCTGTAATTTAAAACCAATAAAATTAAAATACAAATGTTGGACGATCTTCTTTTAACAAAGTAGATTACAATCAACGCCGAAAATCTCATTTGTATTACCAGTTCGAGGAAAACGAAACATCAAGAAACTTATTTGTTAACTGTACCTTTTGGCCTAGTCATGTGTGTAAGTCAATTTCAAAGGCAGGGTATACGAGGAAAGACCACAAATGGTTGTGGTCGTTATTGTTAATGGAGTCCATTCCAGTGATAGCGCAAGCTGTTTAGATTATTTAGACATGACGTATTTGAGTTATATATGAGACAGCCTATAAAACCCACAAAGTCACAGTAATGTAAAAGGTACGCACAAGGCGTTAGGGATCTTGTTATTCGTTTTATAAACCATTGTTAAAAAATTATATATCAGACATAACTTTAACATGATTCTAATAGAAAGTTCCTGTATTTGTTTAGATTTTTTTGCAGATTTATCGGATAATATATAAAAAAATTTTCTTCTGTTTATTATGAACTATCCACCACAGCATTACGAAATAAATCCTCATGCTCGTCCGATTTATAGCGCTGGTATGCAAACGTTAGGTAATTACTACAAATAAGCTAACATTTCGACAAATGTGCAAACTTAAAAATGAATATGAAATTTATGTAGAATGCGTTTGCCCGGAGTTAAAACAAACAGGTTTTTGTTTTTAAGGTTTACACACAGGCTATATCAATTGTGCTATTTGAACCGGGTATGACGATACCGTAAAATATTACAGAAGCAAGTTTATTTTGAACAGATTGAACGCAAATGATCGTTGCAATTGAATCTGCATTTTCGAAGGGTGCAGATGGTCTGTTGATGGTAAAACAAGAATATCGATAGAATAATTTTAATAGATTTTTAATTTTGACCTCTAGCTCCACCTAACGTCATAGTGGCACAGCCGTCTAACAACCAGCCTCCGATAATAGTGAACAACAATCAGATCGTTCAAACGAAAACCGATTTGGCTGCCAACCCGCAGTGGTCTACATCCATGTTCGATTGTTTTCAAGATTTGCCAAGCTGTAAGTTTGCGTGTATTTAATTAATACAGTTAAGTCAATTTAAATGTATTGTTCATCCCAAAAGTTCGAAACAACATCAAACATAACGAGTTTTTAGTAGATCAATTTTGGTCACTATATACTGCAGAACAGTGTTTCTTTAGATTTTTTGCCACAGGCCCCACTTTTGTTTTCAAAAAATTGTACGCCCCACCATCAGTTACGTATTTAGGATTGCGTTTAAGGCAAGGGGCGGCCAATTGTCGATTGCCCTCTTCCTTAGTACGCTATTGAACAGATGCAGATGCATTCTCACTCAATTTCAAAGTGAAAGTTGCAAAAAGTTATTACATATTTCTTCGTTAAATTTGAATTCACACATTTCACCAAAATTTTGCCCGGCCCCACCGGTGCGTTAAGAAACACTGCTGTAGACTGTTTTGTAGTTGACATACTGAGTATATATGGGACTTACATGAAACCATTACAGGCTGCCTAGGTTTCTTTTGTCCGCAATGTTTGGGCTGTTGGATTGCTGCTAGATATAATGAAACTTGTTGCTTGGGTTGGTTTGGTCCAGCGACGCTGGTTGCCCTTAGAACGAAGATCAGAGCTGACAATAAAATACGGGTAAATATAAGTAATTACTAGGGCAACCAAAAGTCAATATGGTCAATTTTTTTTTACCTGCTCAGAATGCTATGAAACAAGCACAAAACAAGTTTCAGCTTTGTACGACGTGTGGTATAGAAGTTATTAGGTCAGATAAAGTCAAAATGTTACGTTAGGTCAAAATACGGTCAAATTGTTTCGTTAGGTCTTTTTTTTAGGTCAAAATCTATTAAACTTGTAATTTTGTAACCATTTTGTAATATTATTCTTCCGTTTTTCTCTTTTCTTGTACCGCAAACAATTCCAGTCCCGCAAATTTTACTTAGAACCAAAGCCACAAAGAGAGGGAAGGCTTTTCAGCGCGTTTGGTGACGTCACGATGTGACGGCATTGCATTTGAAACTGCAAGTTGTCAATCTTAATACGCAGAAACGAAAAAAAAGTCAACACTAGAAAAGCATTTTGTCATTTTTAAATGCAGCTTTAGATTAGAAAGTTGTTGTAGACAGTGTAGAGACTATCAGTATAGCGTTTTTCAAAATGAGGTCAAAATTTAAACGTTTTAGGTCAAAATAAGGTCAAAATTTAAACTTTTTAGGTCAAAATAAGGTCAATATTTAAACTTTTTAGGTCAAAATGAGGTCAAAATTTACAAATTTTAAGGTCAAAATTTAAAATTTTTAGGTCAAAAAACTGGTTGCCCTAGTAATTACACTATACCGTGTTCTCATTTTCTACTTGTAGAGCGGGGAACGTCTTGCCATATGAAATGGAATTAGCTCCGTGTCTGCAGGCCTAACTAGTTTTGTAGTCTTGTTTGCAACTATTAGTGAACGTTTAGCTTAGGTATTCGCTTATTAAACAGGGAACGATTTGTGATGATTGCATATGCATGTCCTTCTGTCAACAGTTGACTCTTTGTCAAATGGCCAGGGAGCTCAACCACAAGGGATATGTTTAAAATTAAGAATGATTTTTTGTTGCAAAATGTCATTAATTTTCATGTACTAATATCATTTGCCTACAAACCTCTGTGTTGCTTGCCATTGATTTCAAATAATTTTGCGAATAAACTCTATTTGCTATGGGTCAGTCAGTCATTACAGTCATTTTAGGCGTGGATTTGACTTTGTGATAATAAGGGCATATTATAGTATACAGATCGAATACAGTGTAGATTTCTTGTTTTCGGAAATCTGCTTTGCGAAGCATAACATTGCGTATCGATAACTTCCTGTTTTCTGTTTTAAGTCGTGACATAAATGTCGTGCCTGCCTATCCTGCGTTTAATATACACAGTTGTTCAATGCATACAGTCTACTAAGAAAATAACTGTAACATGGACGTCTTTATGCTGTTGCTGTGTCAATGTTCTGTTCAAATGTATTAGTTCAAAGAAGTTTCAATATAATCAGTATATACAGTTGTCATTCCTGTGTAACCATTGCTGAATTCAATTTGAAGAAGTTCAGTGTCAAGTTAGACAACTTTGTTGTCATCTTCACAAGACAATAAGCCGTTTAGGTGAACAATTAAGTCTGAGGGTGAGAAAAGCGGACAACGACCTTATGAGACTCATATATCATCAACCGCAATAAACATTTCAACAACTACTTATTGTAGCGAAGTGGGTCAAACGCTCAAGTTCAGGTGCTATATACCCACTGTTCGTTACAAGGCTATACTGGCTAGCATATTATTTTTCGTTCTCCTACAAACAATGACGGAAAATAAACAATATAATACGACCCTGTCTCTGTCTAAATTACTAAGAAACTACTTGACGTCACCAATTGCAGGGTGTTACTCAAAAACAGCAGGCTGCAATTGATAACGTCACGAGAAAATTTTAACATGTTCTCAGTTAAAACTGCGATTGCATACTACTCCCTTTGTAAGCTAATCGCAACAATTAACGGAAATGCAGAAATATCTTTGGAGTAAGCTGCTGTTGATGCATGCGCACTGCCTCTGGAAGCAACAGCAACTTATCTCAAACGGCATTGAAGGAATTATGAAGCATGAAGCGCGTTGTTGAAGGCACGTGCAGGAAATAACACGATTCATGAAGTTAGTGGATATTTCAACGTTTGTTGGTCACGCAGCCTGATGTTAAAGATAGGCGGTTAGGATAAGAGATAGGCCATGCTCAAAGTTGATTTTAGCTATTTAAGATTTTATTGGAGTTAGATTTAGATTAGAAGGTAGATTTAGGTTAAGTTTAGGTTACTGTGTTATAATATTTAATTTAGATTAAAAAAAAACTTTGAAAAATAGCTTTGAACGCACAATTTTTCCGCTGAAACAGTGGCAGCTTTTCATAAACGATGTACTAGTGCTCCTCAGGTTTCTGCTTAAACGTTCACTATCCACGATTACATAGCGAATGGCAAAGCCTTCAGGCATTAATAATAACCATAACCACTTGCCTCTTTCAGATCGTTAGTTTCGTGCACTACGTGATCTTATTGGCACGGTATAGTCACACCTTCCACTGACGTAGTTGTTGTAACACCTGCTTAGGCCAGAGCAAAGCAAACAACATTACCGTATATAATCATTCGTTCTGCGCAAGCTGTGTGTTTAATTCGAAAAGATGTCGAAGCTGGTGGAATGTGTACCAAACTTTTCTGAAGGATGCAATACGCAGGTAAAAATACTATTTGTGTATTATAGAAGTATAATCAACATTATTAGCGAACGTTTTAGTACAATGAACGCAGCACTATACAATATACGTACACTGTACAATTTAACTCCAATACAACAGTGTATTGTACACTAATTTAATGGCTGCTACTATTTCACCGGTAAAAATCGTACGCTCGAAGCTATTTTTCACAGTTTCTTATTAACCTTACTTAAATGTTATAACATAGAAACTTGAACCTAACCTAAATTTATCTTCTAATCAACATCTAACTCCAATAAAACCTTAAATAGCTAAAATCAACTTTTTGCATACCCAACCTATCCGCCTGTCTTTAGCAACAGGCTGCGTGACCTACATACGTTGAAATAGCCAATTCAAAATGGATTAGCTGTTGAGATGATAGGTAGAGAACAACAGTGTATTTCTTTGTAATGAGATAGTGGTGCTGTTTATGCAAAGGTGATTGAAGCAATAGCAAGCAGCATTCGAAATACGAGTGGATGCAACCTACTGAACTTTGAACCCGGCGAATCAACCAACCGTACTGTTTACACATTTGTTGGAAACCCAAGCGCGGTTGTCGAAGGTGCCATCAATGCCGCGCATGTTGCATACAAGCTTATAGACATGGTCAAGCACAAGGGTATACTACTTATACAACCTTTTTTCACTGTAAAGCACCTATTATAAATTAGCCTGCCACTATTTTTCCGAACAAAATTGTGCGTTCGAAGCTATTTTTCACAGTTCCTTGTTAACCTAACTTAAATGTTATAACATAGTAACTTAAACCTAACCTAAATCTACCTTCTAATCTAAATCTAACTACAACAAATCCTTAAATAGATAAAATAATCTTTTTGCATACCCATTCTTCTAACTTAACTGCCTATCTTTAACAACAGGCTTCGTGACCTTCATACGGTGAAATGGCCACTTTGTATAAATTAATCTACTACTGTTTGCCTCTTATACAAGCTCAATTAGTCTTATGTAACTGTTTTGTTGTAGCCTTCTTTTGAAGCTTTGTCGAAGCATCTTCTTTTATGTTATTCAGTAAACGTATCTTTTTTTTTTAAGTTATACGTCCAAGATTCAAAGGTTGCTTTCAAATAATATGAACAGCTGATAATTTCTTTGCGTAGGAGAACATCCACGATTCGGTGCATTGGATGTCTGTCCATTTATCCCTGTCCGAGGAGTGACGATGGAAGATTGTATCCAATGTGCTGAAAAATGTGCTGACAGACTTGCCAAAGAACTTCTAATACCGGGTATGCACTTGCTGTTTTCTGTATCATTTTTGTTTGAGGTTTTGTTCTTCAAATCAAATGATATTAAATTGAATTGTTAACGCCACAAGAACTAAAGCAGGGGTGTCCAACCTTTTTGGCCAAAGGGCCACATGTGATTTACGAATGATTGCGTGGGCCACTTGAGTGTTTACTGCTAATTTCTAATTAAACCCTCACACCAAAATTCTAATCTTAGAAACTCGTATTATCCTCTTTTACAATTATAAGAACAATAAACATACGAAGATATAGTAAAGTCAACAAAGTTTCTACTACACGTCGACATTTCAATGTGAAGTTTGGCACTGTTTTTCTCTAACAAGTTTGGCAATACTTGGTGAGATGGACGATGTAGCAATGCGAAGTAAGTTTTCCATATGGCTGTCAGAAATTAGTAAAAAGACAGTAAATGCCAATTTCTCGGAATGTAAGCGGGCCATTCGGAACCTTCCCGCGGGCCAAATGTGGCCCGTGGGGCACGGGTTGGACAGTTGGACACTCCTGAACTGAAGTAATCACGTTTACTGTAGTCGTTCCACCACTCGAAGTTGGTGACGATTTCCGTGGTCATAGCCGCACACAGAGTCATACTTTCATAGCTTCGGCGATGGGATTATAGTAGTTACCCAACACGTATAGGCTGTGTAAATTATACGGCATACTTCGTATGGAATTTACAGTTATCACATGACTATTCTTGCAGTGTATTTATATGGATTTTCTGCAACTACCGACCGAAGGAAGGTTCTTTCTAATATAAGAGCCGGTGAATACGAAAACTTGCCGACGAAGATCCAGGTGAAATCATGGATTTTTTGTTTTTTCTTTGTTCAAACATGATTGTTTGTAATGTTTCATTAAAATATTAGGACTGGTATCTTGCAGGAACCAGCTTGGAAACCGGATTATGGACCGACTACGTTTGTTCCGCATTGGGGCGCTACCGCGGTTGGAGCTCGCAATGTTTTAATCGCTTACAACATCAATCTAATCTCAACAAAGGAGCAGGCTCATAAGATTGCTTTAAACATAAGGGAATCGGGTAGAGGTCCATCACAGGTAACTGATTCACGTTCTTATAATAAATTTCTATAACGAGTACATTACAACATGCATTGTGCAATTTTCCGTGTGAACGGTCGCACTGAAATTGGCATGCGGTGCTTTAAATATTACAGCGAGGAAGGCTAAAATGCGTTCAAGCGATTGGTTGGGGACTGGAAGAACATAATTTAGCCCAGGTTTCGGTCAACATTACCGACTGTCAAGCGACTAAAATTCACCAGGTGTACGAAGAAGTTTGCAAAGATGCCCAAGTAAAAATTCATTGTATAAGTTATAGTTCACTCGTAAATCATACCTCACAAAAGGCATACTCGGCAATGCCGCATACTCCGTGCTATACCAATATGTCCGGTTTTGATATAGGACTTGAACCTTCCCGTGGTTGGTTCGGAAATCATAGGATTGGTGCCTTTGCAAGAAATACTCGATGCTGCTAATTTCTACGTAAAAAGAGATAACCTGTTTGTTTTGGATGAAAAGTCCAAGGTTCAACTTGTCACACACAAGCTTGGACTTTCACAACTAAACCACTTCGATGCGGAAAAGAGGATCATTGAGTAAGAGCTGGAATAGTTTGACGAAAGAACCTAAAATCTGTTATTTTCTAAAGAGATTAAGCAGATTATTTAATCCCCCAAGCGGTTACAGTGTAGCCTATTAGCCGTTTATGATAATAGGTTAATTTTACACCTCGTACAATTGAACCTTTAGTCGCCGTTTTTTGTAGATACATGATTCCTAAAGATGCATCCCTGACATCACTTCCGTTAAGCGAGTTTATTACATCAGTTGCAAGTCGTAAGCCCACTCCTGGTGGTGGAAGCGTATCTGCTGCAGTAGCCGCAATGGTGAAGCTCAAAATCATGTGACAAACAAAGGCTATTATTGCTATAATACGTAGGTAATCATTATTGCTTTTGCTTAGGGTGCTGCCCTTTGCACTATGGCCGGTCAGATGACGTACGGTAGAAAAAAATGGGAAGAATTTGAAACCATGACACGTCAAAACATACCAACGACGTATAAATCAATGATGGAAAATCTTCCACTGATAGATGGAGACGCAAACGCTTTTGACTCATATATAAAAGCTTTGAAGTTACCAGCAATCAATGAAGAAGAGGCGAAAAGGCACGACAATGTTTATTTGTAACGACTTGCATGCAAATCAAAACAATCAGGGAAATTTTAATCCGTACCTATAACTGTAGAAAAGACGAAGCAAAACAAGAAGGGATGTTGGAGGCAATTAAAGTTCCCATGCAAGTCATTTCTAATGCAAATACTGCCTGGGATTCTATTCGAGAGTTAGCTGCTATTGTCAATATGCAATGTCTGTCAGATATTCAGGTACCAATATAATAACACTCGAATTATAAGTTTTAAAATTGACAAATAATGCAACTGTCCGACTGATATGTGTGATCCTATTTCTTCAAAAAGGTGGGAGCCAAATGCTTGGAAACTGGCGTCTGGGGAGCTTACCAAAACGTCTTGATAAATTTGCCTAAGATCAACGACGAGAATCTTCGTGAAAAGGTGACAAATAGTTTTAAATGTACAAAGTGTTGTGCGATAAAAAAAGTGTTAACTCAATGCTTGTCCATATGTTAGAGAAACATTTTCACAAATTATAATCATTTCCTAGCTTCGAACCGAAGCGGAAGCTGCCGTTCGACTTGCAGAAGACAAATGCGCTGAAGTGTTGAACATTTTGAAAGAGCGAATAAAATAATACAAAATCGGCAAGGAATGGAAGTTCTTACGGCCACGTTATAGCTACCTTACTATTGCACGATGAAAGTTTTATAAATAAAAATATGGAATAAAATGCTTACAATCGAATCTGTCAGTATTTACTTATATACGCCGCATGCGAAGTGACGAGCCCACACATTGCATCAGCGAAAACAAATTTATTGATAAACGTATAGAAAGCATTGCCAAGTGAAATGATGAATTAGATAAAGCTCTTAATACTGTTAGGTTTCACTGTAGGTGCTTGTGATAACCTTCTAATGAATGGCGGCATTGTGAACATTATAAAAACGTTGGCGAAAAATTTACATGTATGATGACGCACTACTCTTAAAGTCGAAACAAGTAAAAACGCTCTTTCGCTGAGACGATGAACAAATAACAAGGTTAGATTTCGATTGGACGAAGGATTGGTTTTCGGGTATGCCTCATAGAGGAGCCGGGCTCGGTTGGCTTGAAAGGGGCGAGTGCTCCGTACGGTCTTGGAATGGGAAGGTCGGTCTCGTCGTCAGGGATGTACGCATTCGGACGCGGTTCGGCAGTCGTGGTTGTGCCTCCAGGAAGCTGGTATTGTTGTTCTTCCTGCTCAATCTGATTTTAATACAATCTTGATTAGGAATATCAATTTCAAACCAAACAGTTAATTTTAAATTGTTCCAGTGAGGAGAAGAACACAGCGAAAATGAGCTTACGAATTTTGTCCAGTTTTTTTTTTGAAGAACGTAACGAAATGACGAACTTGTTTTTTTACTCACCATTATCCTGTCTGCTTCCACTATCTTCCTCTGATGCTCTCCTCTGATGATCTTCTCCCATTCCAGTGCAATATCGTCACTCGGAGCCTCGCCCTGAAGATCAAAAATCACACCACACCTCCAGCAAATGATTACACCAAGAAGCCACCATAATTTATTGATTGCCATATAATTAGGCCTATCATTATTAGGATTGCTTATCAACTTCACCTGTTCCATTCTGGTATAGCATTGCTGAAGAGATGAGTTCATCGATTTGTTCTTCTGCTGAAGTTGCATCGCTTCAGCTTGCTTCATTGCAAGCTCCGAAACCAGACTCATCATTTTACGAGTCACGTCTTTGATACGGGATTGAAAACCGTTCACCTTTGAAGAAAAATGTAACTGTTGTCATCGGATTAAAATGAATCGGTTCAAATAGATACCGTTCTACAAACGCATATGATACCTTCCATTGTAAACAAAATACTGAATTTAGTTTGCAACCAACTTTTTTAGCCAACGTAAGCGAATCATTCTTGCCGATGTCAACTTTGCTCCTGATGCGTTCGGCCAACCTGATGGCTTGCTCAAAAACAAGGTCACGCTCCAGTAGATTTTCCTCCTTCTCGGACAATCGAATCTCGAGCTGATGAATACAAAAGTCGAGATTAGATATAAAATCAAAATAAAACGCGATTACAAATTGCGTTTACATTTTCGATCATAACTCGCAATTCCGTTGGGCTTGGATCTTTTCCCTGAAGGAGACGGACACGGCCTGGTCTGTCTGGATCCTCTAATTCTTTTTCCAGATCTTTCATTCTATCTTGGCATTGAGAAAGCTAAAATAGGAAGGCATCACAAATTATTCACAAAGTCGTTGGGCATTTAAGTGATAAAAGTGTTATAGTTGAGTTTGGAACTTAATATCTTTTACCTGTATCTGAAGCGTTACAAGTTCATCGTTGAGATGCTTGATATTTGGTTTGTTTTTCCTACCAAGATTAATTTGACGTTGTTCTTCTGCGAGCTGCATTCGCAGGAACCTGGATAGTTCATAAAAAGTAGCAAAAGTAGCGTTAAGCATAAAAACGTGAAAGAAAGCCTTACTGACTAAGCTCAAATTTTTCACCAAGAATTACCTCGTTTCTTCTTCCATGGCTTGTATGGAAACATCACCATTCCGTATCATGGTCTCCTGGATGTTGAACTTCTCATAGAAAATGCAAACTTCCTCCTCACGCTCCACAAGTTGGACACCTCTGTTACAAAATGGCTCATTGAGGATATAAATATGACATAATTTTATAGCAATATTGTTTTATTATATTTCGATAGATATATGGCACAACGTAGTGCAGTTTCCGTACCTGTCATTTCTGTGTTGTACTGCTGTTTCATATTTCTTTCGAAGTTGCACCATCCCTTCCTCAGCCTGGTTGTTGAGTGTGTTCAACTTTCCAATCTGCATTTTCAGTTGTTCCCTTTTCTCATTTAGTTCACTTTCCAGTGCTATTGCTTTAGCGCGCTCATTACGAAGTGAATCACGGAGCACCAGTGAGTTCATATTTTTCAAACGTGCTTTTTGGAGATTTCTAAAAGTCACAACACAATTATGACGTTTATCATCCATATAACTAAGACTTTGTCTTTCCTTATACTGACGTTATCGTATATACTTTGAATGTTATGTTAAAAAGGATGAAATAAAAATTGTGGATGATTTAAGTCTAGTTGACTACAGCAATCAACAAACTTTTCAATATTTGTGACTGTTGTTCTTAAAATTTCAATTTCATTTGCAAGAATTTTAATTTTTTCTTTCATTTCTGCAGACTTTTGTGTGCTAGCTTGAATTTGATTCACACATTTATTTCTTTCGTTCTGAAAAAAAAGCAGAAAATTTATTGCCGTAAAATTTTAGTTTAAAGATCATTGAACCGGAAAGTGCTTTCACCTTTATTATATCATAAAGCTTGGCAAACTCTTGAAGACGCAATTGAACTTCAATATTCTTCTTCTTGTGATCGTTAATTGAAAGTTGCTTGCCCTTAAGTTCTTGTTCTGCTCTATGGAATCTTTGCTAAAAAGTAAATGAGTAAAAACATATTACTCAAGATGAAACCTAAATGAACCTGAATCTTACGATTTATTCCATTGGTATTTTATGAAACTCACCTCAGCTTTCATGTAATCCCTTGACTTTTGCTCCCTTTCATCTGCTTTGATTTGGGCAATTCGTGTTAGCTCAGCAACTTTTGCTCTCAGCTCTTCCTGCTCTTTAATGAGCCTCTCCTCCTCCAAAATGCAATCTTCTACTTTCACTTGCTCCACAGAAGTCAGCGAATTCTTAACGAATAAAAGTTCTCAAAATTTAAAAGTTGTTTTCTTAGGTACATAACCGTTATCATAATAATTCCTCCAAGGAGTTTGTTTTAGCGGTGGGGTTCTGGTATCCATCAATTATAAATTAGATATTTAGAAATAACTCAGACACCTGTTGGCCGAGTTTGCGCTTAGCCTCATCCACTTCTGCTTGTATTTGTTTTCGTTTTTCATACAAGCCATCATCTTTTGGGAACAAGTCAGCCTGAAAGATAACAAGATTGTTGTCCAAATACAAAACTTCTAGTTCTAAATGGCACATAACTACATTGTGTACAGATAATTATTATATACATCTGTCACCTGATCTTTCACTTTTTCGAATATGGTTTGCTGGTGAGAGAGAGCATCTGTGGCAACCTTTAGCTGCTGCTCAAGCTTCTTCAATTGTCTCAGATCTCGATCCTTCTCTCTTTGCTTTCTTGTTAGTGTGTCATGGCCTGTTTTCTTCTCAAGCTGTGTGTGGCGCAGAGACAGGTCAAGAGACGCTCTGTAATCGGTTCAGCAAGACATTGAAAAATATTCACACCATACAAAAACAGGAATAACTTTGTAGAAGCTCACCTGTCTCCGATAAGGACAGCCTCTCTTTCTTTTTCAAAATCAAAGTCTCTCATCAATTTATCGTATTCCCGTTCTTTGCCTTCCAGCAGAGTTCTCTGGTAATCAAGTTCTTCCTCCACCTAAAGAAGAACAGAAATATTTGAAAAGAGTTCAAGCTGCATTCAATTCATCTGACTTCGGTTAGGCTTCCATTCGCATATGATTGCATTACTTGATTTTAAAGACAAAATAAAAATTTTTTTAAACTAAATTTTAATAACACTGTCCAACCTCTCTTTTTTCATCTTCTATTAGGTACCTCTTTCCCTCAATGACCTTCATTTCCGATTCCAGGCTTTTACATGTTCCATTTAACTCATTCAACTCCTTGCTTATTTCTCTGGAAGGAAAATGAAAAAATGTGTATGTTGAATGTACGTAAGCATGCACTGTGTTGAATATGCAACCTATCCGACCATCCGCAAAATATCAAAAAATGTTGGCTTGGTAGAGTGGGGTTAAAGTGCCCCACTTGCAATTATAAGAACCGAGTTTGATGCTCTGTGACGCTATGCCATCATTGTAATGCTCTTGGGCAAGACATTAATAACACTTAATTTTACACAGGAACAAATACTGAATATTCTAATTATTCCATAAATGGATTTTCAACGAACGATTAAAGGTTTGAAATATAGGTTCTCGCTTTTAATCCATTTATGTTAAGTATGGTGGCATACATTTTTTGTTTGTGAATTTTGTCAATTTCCTTCGAAGTTTGTGTTGGTATTCCATGAATTTGAACCAAGCTGTTTTTCAAGTTCTCTTGCTCTTCTATACGACCTTCAAGTTCCTTTAAGTCCATGGTATTTTGTCTTTGTTTTGTTTCTAAGTCTTCCTAAATATATACAGGTATGTTAGTTTTGTGGCGCTTATTAACACCTCAAAACATTTTATACTCAACCAAATAGTCATTAGATACTTGAACTGGGATTAACGTGTGGATTTTATTTAGTATAACCCACAATCTTTTGTATTATCGTTTAGCTCTAAAGTTGTAGTCACCAAGTGCCACAGTTACAAAATATCCCTTACCCTTAAATTTTTCAGTTCAATGATACGTTGAGCATTTTCCTTTTTAGTTTGTTCTGATTGGTTTTCAATTTCTCTCTTTTTTGTTTCAATCTCATCCTGTTTTGGGATGCGCTCGTATTCTCTCTTCAATAAGCGCAACTCTTCTTCAAGACTAGAAGTTTAAAGGCAAGAAAATAACAACTTTTTATATAGAGGGATGTATGAAGAAAAAATAGCTTCAAGGATTCACAAACCATTACAAATTATTAATATACATCGTAGTGCTAGAAGTTTTAGCAAAATAGGAAATGTTTAGGTCTTAAATATTAACTTACGAATCAATCTTGTAATGTAATTCATATTCCCTTTCTTCGATTTGTTGTATGTCATTGTGTCGTTTTAACAGCTCTTGCCTTATTTTACCAACTTCACTGTCAATATTCTCAGGAAAATGATCGGCCTTCATGTACATGAATAAAATGCAAAGTAGGTATTTGCATAGTACATAGTTTGTATAAAATTTGTAATGATGTATTTTTCTATGTCAGTGTTTCCCAACCAGTGTGCCATAACACAAAAGGTTGCCACCAGATTGGATATAGGTGCCGCAACATTTCATTCAAAACAAAGGATTTGCAGCGTGATCGTTTAATCACAAACAAATTTGTTTTAACAATTTCATTTTCTTTTAAAAACTCGGATGTAGACCTTTTCACATTATCGGTAATCAGCTTGTCCAAAAACAATGCAAAAATCAGAAATTGGTAAGCAATTTATGGTGTTGTTTGTGATTTTTTTTTACTAAAAAAGGGTGCCGTGAACAAAAAAAGGCTAGGAACCACTAATCTAATATATACATTTAGGTGGTGCAATAAACAAGTTAGAAACAATGTAACATCAAATTACTTTTAGACAAAGGCTTTCTGAAAATAATACTTGCTTGTGCTGTAATTTGTTTTAAAACTACTTATAGAACAAAACTTTAAGGAAATTACCTTTTCTAGTTCTTGTCTTTGCTTTTCAAGCTCAACTGTAAAGTTTTTAGCATCTTGTAAAAGTTTACTCTCTGATTCACGTGTCCTATTCATTTTAAAAGCTGTCATGTATTAAGCACAAAATACCATACAATAATTTGTCATAAACATATACTGGGAAAGATGGATTAGTGTACAGGCACTATTCAGTTATTATTCAACACATATTTCATGCATGATGCCTGTCAGTACATACGATCTCAACATATCATGAATGGAGGAATATTTTGCTTTAAGTTCAGCCATCCTTGTTCCAGTTATCTTGCCAGCATCAAACAACTAAAAACAAAAGACAATCATGGTATAGTCAAGATAGTTCATAACAGAAACTAGAAAAGTGGGGAAACTATACATTGTTTTAATTGTCAATCTCTCAGCTTTAAAATTTTGACAAAAATGTTTATAAAATGTGTACAATGTAGTACAAACAAGTCCAGGTGGTTGCAGACTGATTTATCAGGTCTGATAAACTGATATCAAGGCCAATCAATCAAAAAAAATTTCGCCATTGCATGTTTGATTTCTGCAACAATTTGATCTTTACAAATTCGTGCAAACAAATTATTGAAATTTATGTCAACAGTCAAGCCTCGTTTATTTTACCTTTAAAAAAATAACAGAATCGTTCCTATCCCATATTAAACTGCTACAAATGAATTTTTTCCCATGCATTCCACCGTTTGATCAAGAAACCCAGCTGTCTGACTCTGACATGGTAGTTTAGGAATGAATACACCAAATTAATGGAAAAAATGCTAAACCAGATTATGACAGGTGTGACAAGACAACTTACTCAAGTTTTCATACTTGTCACACTTTAATGTGTGTCTTATGTGCAGTCATTGATCAATTTTTTAAATTCTTTGACTTGTTATTTTTGCTGTAATAGGATATTTTTGCACATCTTAAACTAGATGGCAATTTTATCTATTTTATTTTGGGTGGACCAAATACGGCAAGTTCTACTATATTCAGCTCATCGTAACGGCCTGTAAAGAATTTTACATTTTTCCAATTTTGATTATCCACCTGACTGGAAAACACGGTAGCTTTTACCTAAAAATTGTGCAGTAAAATGCAAAAAAATTGTCAAGATGGTTAAAACTGATACCTTAAATCAGGGATGTCAAACTCAATCGCACCAGGGGCCAAAACTCAAAACTTATTTAACGCCGCGGGCCGTATAAGGATAAAACTTGATAGAACGTTTCGTGACACGAGTACATGAATTGGAACAGGCAGCGAAACAACACCAAATTTTTGATGTTTTTGACGATTTTTGACTGGGATATTTTTGATTATTTCTCTCTTACATCATTATGTTTCATTCATACTCTTGCAAAAGCATTAAAGAATTAACAAACAATACAAAAAAAGCAGCCCAGATTACAAGCATTAGAATAAATCGATTTGTTCTATTGTATAATGGGGCAACTGTTGTGCTGCTGTATTGTGCGATTTGTTATAATCTTGTTTCTTGCTTGAAAAAAGTAAGTTATACTGTACAATGATCTCGTGGGCCAGAAATAGTTCAATGAATAAAATAGCATTGCGGGCCAAGTTTTATTGTAAAGCGGGCCGGATGTGGCCCGCGGGCCGGGAGTTTGACACGTATGCCTTAAATCTTTCTTTATTAATTACAAACCATCATTCAAGCAGCCAACTTTGTCTGGTTTGTTTCTCATTAATTGGTATTGAACATGTTAAAGTTGTCTTGTGCGTGTATGTGCCACGCTTTCCACTGTGGATTATCCAGATGGTATCTCACTACAGCGACCATTTGCAATGAAACAAAAAAGTTCTGAATAACAAAGTCTGACTGTAGTAATAAACAGTGCATTTTCCTGTGCATGAAAGTCTGTTTTGTGCTGCGACCTAGCTGCCACACCTTACCAAAGCAGAACCAATAAGACTTAGTTAGTCAAGAAAAAGAAAGGAAAATAGAGTATGCTTTCATTGTAAAAAAAATTCAGAACATACTCTAAATGCTCTACATTCTACAGCGGAGTTGTCAAAATCAAACTGCAGGTAGGGGAACATTGAAAAGTTCGAGTAAGATGCGAGCTGCATCAACATATCAAACATGGGCTCAGCCAAGTTATTTCAAATAGATATTCCTTATTCTCTTGTACAGCTCTGAACATTGCTATTTCATTATCTTCTAAAATTGGAATTGTACAAATCTAATGGCATTATTTTCCGTATTTTACCGAAACTAAACTAGCCATTAGGGAACAATAATGCACAAAACCTTCACAAGAAAACTTAAATTTGGCACCAGCTTAGTTGGTGTTAAACAATTTAACAAATTTACAGAATTTCAAATTACGTTACACACAGTACTTTTGCTGTTGGCCCATGCATGATAAGTTCACATTGGTTATTGTGACGTTACAGTTAAATTATGCCATTGTGTGTATGCTGATGTTATAATGCTACTTGTTTGCTGCTGCTGGCTGCACTTGAAATCTTTGATAGCCGCACACGACACATGGGTTAGACACCTTTAGTTTATACTACAACAGTTAATCTTTGGTGGGTCACATGAAACAAAGCGGTGGGGAACATTTGGCCCGAAGGCCAGGAGTTTGATACATGTGCTCCACAGCATATCCTTAAACAGTGGCAAAGGCATAGTGTTTATTCTTTCTTTCAAATTCTTTCTTTGTGAGTTTTTCACAACTCTAATTTAAATACTAACCTCTTCTAAACATTGAAAAGCTGGGCTTGCTGTTACTTCAACCTGACCTTCTTCTTGACCCCGAACTGACGGTGCAAGAGCCGATATTGGTCGATTCTCGTGAGATATGTTTTCATCAGATTCATTTTCTTCCTCAACAGGCAAACTGCTGCTCATAGTTATTTAGTACGGTACCTTACCTTGACAAGATACTGACAATTTGGCTAAAAGGTACGTGCAGCACCAATAAAGCTATACTGATGTATCAAACTTGCGGCTGTATGAAGCAAAATTAATTTAACAATTCATAAAATTTTTAAATACATTATAATTGCCGTTAAAAGGACTATGGATGGAAAAAAAATAAATTTAACAAATTAAGAAAATTTTTAAATGCATAACAATTGCTGGTAAAAGAAGGATTATCTAGTTGATTGTTGAGTTAGCCTAACTTTGATGGTATAAGATAACTGCACAATCAAATTGAGGTAATAGGATTATGTAACCTATAGCCAAAAGCGCAAGTACGCCAGCCTACCAGTAAAGTAGTGATAGCAAGCGCTTTACTGACGTTTCAGTTATGTCAACGTTAGTCTCTTTAAAGTAATATATGACTCTTCGTATAAAAGTATGAATGAACGCTAAAACAGAAGCCACCGTATAAATGTACAATAAATGTTTGTAAAATCTTATCCATGCAACATCTTCCAAACTCAACAAGCAAATTAGCAGCCCATTCAGAAACAATAATGTGGGGGCCTTAGCAACCGACACTAGGGGCGCCTTTATGTAAAGATGTCTATGAACTAAGTCTTTACAAAAATCACTACTTGTGGATGACTGTTGGCCCTACTGGAAAGCTCGTTTGATGCGCAGGATTGCCGGAAAATTCGATGCACAAGGTGGAATTCTTTGCTAACTTACCGGCGCATACCGTAATTCTCATTTTGTCCTATATTCTATATTATAAGTGTTGTATGCAAATTTCAGCATTACATTTACTGGCCTATTTATCCTATGCACTGAAAGCAAACTTCTCATTAGGGATTATTAGTGTGGTATGATAATCTTTTTCCTTGGACTGAGAAAGTTTTGCACGACTCGAGCAAGCGTTGTTAATGTCTTGCCCACGAGCATTTAAACGGTAGCATCATTGGGCAGATAACACAGACCGCATTATTGCAAGCCTAGCGCTGTAACCACTTGACTACCGAGCCGACGTAGTCTTCTTTTTAAAGCGGAAAAATAAAGAGCAAGCGCTAAAATAAATTAAATTCAGGTCAAAAAGAATATTTTGGAATAATTTGGACCAAAAATTTTTAATAATATTTAGTGGATAATTAATTATTGCCAAAAAATTTTAAACTATTATATTATTATATTATAAAAAGTTATAAACTTGCCGCTAATTATGACATTCTTCATGACAATTATGAAGTTGTAATGAAATGTGGTATATGTTACCTTAGCCTGTAAGGTTTCCCCACTTACACTACAAAGTCTGTTTCCTTGTGTGTATCTTAACAGTGAACTTTGATAGACTTCAGCAATAATGACACAGGAATGACTACTGTATAATCTGATTATATTTGAAGCTTCTTTGAACGAATACATCAAGATAGAACATTGTGACAGCAACAGCACAAAGACATGTTGCGGCGTTGAACGTACGACTGAAAAGGGTGAATAAATCAAAATGCACGCACAGGGC
This sequence comes from Clavelina lepadiformis, assembly GCF_947623445.1. Lineage (NCBI taxonomy): Eukaryota > Metazoa > Chordata > Ascidiacea > Aplousobranchia > Clavelinidae > Clavelina > Clavelina lepadiformis. The sequence continues at coordinate 11,810,109 of NC_135246.1, read as the reverse complement.
AACAATCGATTACGTCACGCAGTGTTATGCTTCACTGATTCGATAGACGAGAATTCTATGTCGTATACAATTTTATATTACCTTAATTGATATATTTATCACAAAGTCATAGTTTGAAATCGATTTGTATGACAGATTAATTGATTATGGATTGGATTATTTTCACATACTAAAATATTTCCATGAACCGCGTGCGTTATGGTCTATATGTTGCGTTAAATCCTTATACAGTATCTAGGAACATTTCTGGTTACTATTTTATAACATTTAAGTGAGTTTAACAAAAAGCTGTAAAAATTGCTTTGAACCCACGATTTTTTCTAGTATTGTTTAAAGATGGAGATACTCGTGTGAGACAATCTCAAAAATCAGTTACGCCTGTATGTTGTTTACCGCGTGTTTTTACTTTCTGCAACTGCGTAGCTTAGCAAGGTACAATATCTCAGCAATCGATGAAGCTGACAATAGAATAAGAAAACTTAATAGTTAAACACAATAAGATGTTGGGAATTAGTATCGCCCTCTGAATTTTAGCCTGTTAGACAAACAGGAAACCAAAATTTCTTCAACAGCAAAAATGGTGGTGATAGACAATGACGAAAAACAATATTTTCATTTCTGTTATAACTTTGAGAGTTTGGTTTAGTTTGAAGTTTAGTACTGTATTGAATAAAATCAAAGAATGTATTATTATATAATATGCCGGTTTGGCGGATGTCATTCCTTAGTCGAGCGAGATGGTGGGTTAAGTTAGATGTTGTTTCACGATTATTCCTTGATACTGACGAATCTCATCTCAAGGTTTGAATATTGCTGATTAGAAGTTATCCTAGAAATGAGTTGCATACGTTGAGATAAACACATATGAATTTCCAGTTGTTTTATTAGTTCGACCGTCTGGGTTAATAGCTAAACATTTTTACGTGGTCACTACTAGTACTACTTTTGAGTTCTCAGTTAAAAAAACTAGGTGTGTCTAATAGAGAAACGATCTTTTTTGCATAGCATTTTGTATTTTGAATTTTGTAAATCCGCTTTGAATTATAATTTGCCCGAAGGTAAATAACTATGTAAGCAATCACTGTGCCCGTTACGTCATCACTCATCACAGAAATTAAATCTTGGTTACCCTCTTTGTCCATTATATTGTCCGCCATTTTCCAGCGCACCAATGACAGACATTTACTAGCGCACTCGTCACGTTCTGGTGTTATGGGCCGATAGTAAGATCGCGTCAATCCTCTCTATGGCGCGTTGCTCAAACTGCTCGACCTCTTTTGTATTGCTGCGGCGACCAGTACGTCTATAGGCATAGGCATAGGCAATGCTAAAGCATTGCCAAAAAATTTCGTTGTAACGTTCCCGTTGGTGTGTACTGTGTATCCGGTCTAGGCTTCACTAGCCTTCATGCATGTCCTGTATGCATTTAATCAGCTGTTTCCTGTTGGCTTGACAAGGCCAGATTACCGGTAACGTATTAACAAGTAGGCTAGCCTACGGCAGTTGCCACAATCCACAAACACCCAGATTGTAGAAGTTGGCATACAGACATAGGCGCATTCAATACTGTTTTTCATGACTTTTGGTGATGCACTTTGGGTGCGTTATTTTGCATTTATTGACTTAGACAGGACTTCTGTGTACTCAGTTTTCAATTGAATAAGTCAAACTGTATACATTTACTTTGTAATTAATGCGTGCCTATAAGCAGATATATTAGCAACATTACGTACAAAATGGGAGAGTGGGAAATGAGGGCATACGTCATGTATGTATCGATTGTGGGGAGAAGGATTACCAACTCAGGAAATCCTCACTAAAGCCAGGACATAGACGTTAAATTAAACTGTATCATAAAGATAAAACTGGTCTAGGCTACTGCAATAGTCCACAACCACAGGACGCCTTTGTGTACTAGACCTCACCTACTCAAATTGTGATATCATTTGGTTGTGCACTTCTGCAATAGACCGGAGAAAACAAAGGCAACATACACATCACGGAGTTAGTGCGTGAGCAACCAATGCCCCCATTTGGTACATCACCCATTGCGATGTTACTAGGGCTGTTGAGAACTAATAAATAAACGTTCAGTCTCAACAATCACATTTAAAGGTTTCATTGGTAACGTTTTCCATTACTGGTGCTTTTCCTCATTCTGTATGTCTAGGACAGGTATCACTAAAATGTTTTCAATAAGGGCCAGATAAGCTTGAGAACTGAAGATCACGGGCCAAATTACGGCTTTGTTCAATACACTAATAATACATCTGCAATAAGTTCATTTGTGGCACAGTGAGGTGGGGCAGACAAACGAATCTCTAGTTAGTCTAGTACTAAACTAGTTTGGTAGCTCCTGGTCTTGGACATTGTCTATACCCAAGTTATGACTACCCACAACAAGGATGTAAATGTCATGTATTAAAATCCCAGAAAATAGTTCATTGATGACATATGCCCTTATTTTGTACCCCTCCCCCCATTCTGTATGGAATGTTATCAACCCTACTTCACCTAAGTGTGCAGTTCCATTGCGTTTGCGAGTTTTTCCCCACCTGCATTTGTCATGTTTGGCGTGTGTAAAATCTTGTTGAAAACGACCATATCCTGCTGTCCGGTAGCACACACATGTGATGATTTTTTGTCTTTGTTGCAAGCATAGTTACAAACAAGTACAAAATATGATAAAGTGTGTTAGTTATCAAGCAGCAAAGTATTAGGGCAATTAGAACTGTGAACTCAGCCCTTTGCTTACGTTAGGGTGACCTCCATTTGCGACCTGCAAAGTTTTCCTCAAACCTTAATGGCGCCTTTCATGCTGGCAGTCTTGAACAATTCTGTGATAGGTTATGTTTTTATTTTGCTTAATTGGAATATGATCGTTATTGAGTTCAGGGTGGATGTGCTAGTCGCGTTTGTAAGCTATGGCTACTGTTTTTTAAGCATTTTCTATCTAATCTATCCGCTTCTAATCAATGGCGGTTAGTATTTTTTTCTTGTCATAATAAATATCTTTGATCAGCATCCTTTGCACAACAGATGGTGTGCTGCTAATCCAGTTAACCTGCAGATGGCTAGGGTAAATTATATTCAAATATTCGAGACTCGTTTGTTGACAAGACAAAATTTTCAAATTTCCAAACTGTTTGCTGCGTGTGTTTAGACTGTCACTAAGATCAAATCTGATAAATAATCTAATACACTAATCTGATAAAGTTTTTTCAGGTTATTTTAATAATACAGTAACCTGCAAAGAATTCTAGACTACAGAGTTTCATTTTAAAACTATTGCAAGTATGTGAATGAGTGAAATAATTCTAGAATGGTAGATAACACAGGTCAACATTTTTGTTTTCATTTTGTCTTGCAAGAGTTTTTGTCAGTGATTCCATATAATTTTTGGATGCTGAATCTGCAATCAGTTTCTTTCTGCATGCTTTAGTTTTCAAGCAATCAACAATTTCACATTTTTAAGTTTGTGGTACTTAGGCCTACTTTGCACAAAAATCGCCTTCATCGGCAGGTAACACTTGTTAACTATTCCGCCCATTTTCCTATAATAATTATCCTATAATTTTAGTATCATTTTGTGTGCCCTTTTTTCAAGGGCAGCTTTGCTCACTGCTCACACTGAAAAACTTGTTTTTGTTTTGCTCGATTTATCAGCAATTTTCTATGGCCTTACTTTAGAATAATGATAGTAGGCTATAATAGCTTTCTTAACTATGCTTACAGATTTGTAAGCTTTTATAGTTAACACATCTTGTGTAAATAATTTGCTTGCACATCCACTTTTTTGTTGTACAGAACTTATGTATTATATTTTTTAAAGAGCTGCTAGTAGAGTAGGTTGGTAATTGTATACATTATTATGGAAACCTGTCGTGTTTTATCAATACAAAGCCATGTTGTGCGTGGCTATGTTGGTAACCGCTCTGCAGTCTTTCCACTTCAGGTGAGCATAGTATGCAGGATGCTTGTAATACATATCAAGTATGTATATTTTTATTTCAAGTTTTCATTGTTGTTTTTCAGCAGCTTTTACATTAACTGTCATCCAGCCCCATGGAAAACCCCATAATTATTTCAAAATATTGTATTCTTAATTTGGCTGTAAATATTTTTATTTGCGTTGTTAGCTTTTAGGTTTTGAAGTGGACTTTATCAACTCAGTACAATTTTCTAACCATACGGGATATCCTCACTGGAAGGGACAAGTACTAAATTGTGCAGAAATTGAAGAATTGTATGAAACATTGAAGAAGAATAATGTAATTCATTATGACTATGTATTGACAGGTAAACTACAATTGAATTTTACCAATTTTTGTTTTTTTTTAGCTATTTTTGCCTAAAGCTATACTAGATATACCTAAAGATGTACTCTAAAACAATGGTTTTTAAAATTTTTAGTCTGCCCCCCCTTGTTCAGCATATCTCAAAATTAAAGAAATGTGAAAGAGATTCCCAGTTTTCTATCTACCAACTGGGCCTAAATTATGGGTTGGTGTCAGTGATACAATGGTACATATGTATATGTGCAAATTGAAATACTTTGTTAAAAAGAAGCAGCATGTTGACAAAAATTGTTGTTTGTGGCTAACATCAACATACACGTTGTTGACCTGATACAGTACTGGGCTCAGCCAGTTGAATTAGGAAACTTGCCTTTAATAAAGCCATTATTTTTATCCAATCATTCTGAGCATAAAACAGGGGTCGAGGCGAAACTTCACAAGAAGAGTTATTCCTTAAAAAGTTAACTGTTAAAATGTTTCACAAATAAGCTACCTTCGGCACAAATATTTTTGTGCAAGTATTTCTTCTTTCAGGTAATTTTTAACGAATGGTTTGTTAAAAAAAGAAGTTTGAGACAATTGATTTAAGTATTTAACAAGTGCCTGACACTCATTGTGGCATAAGGTAACATAACAAAGTAGTTAGAATTTAAAGTGTTAGTCTCATTTAATGCTACTGTCAGTATATTGCAATAGGTGGGATAGAGTGCTTATAATGTGTATCTTTGCATTTACCATCACCTTTAAACAAGAGCACCTTGTTATTTACATGCTTATCAGATGGCACATATCGTTCGATTAATTTCTGTTTTAGTTGTATTTGCTTTCTTAGGTTTTAAGTCTTAAGAAAATGGTTCATTTGGATTAAATTGCATTGAATGAAATCCAAACTATTTTAAATTTCATTGCATCACCAGCTGTCATGTAGAAAACAGCTGTAAACATCGTTCTAGTGGAATTGGTAACAGCTGAGACTGAAAAATGTATGTAAAGAAACAGACTGACTAATGTGACTTGTTGGCTGTTAGTTAGGTCTTTAAAGTTATAACTCTATAGTCAACGTAGCTTCAAGCTCCCCTTCCTCCCAAGTTTAAGAATCCTGATCTAAAATAAAGTGTTTATGTTGTGACTAATGCGGTAGCAGCACATATTGCATGATCTATTGTATCTTTATGTATTTAGGATACTGTCGTGACAGAGATATGTTACGAAAAATGGTGGAAATTATCAAGGAGCTGAAGCAGAGAAATCCAAAACTCATTTTTGGTAAGTTTATGTTTGTGACTAAAATGCTATTTTTTAAAAGCAGCTTTTGGCAAGCTCATATCAATCGGTGAATAAATTTTGTTTGTTCTATCAGTTTGTGATCCTGTGATGGGTGACACATGGGACGGAGAAGGTAAAATGTATGTCCCCAAAGAACTCCTACCTGTATACAAGAATGAAGTAATACCAATAGCTGATATTCTAACCCCCAACCAATTTGAGGCAGAACTCCTAACAGGTCATTTAGCTAATTATTGCAAGTAGTTCTACCTTTTAACCAATGCAATAACTGTATAATTTGACTCACATATTAGTTTTGATTTTTTTATACTTTGTTTTACTTTCAGATTCGAAAATAACGAATGAAAGCGAAGCACTTACAAGTATAAGCAAACTTCATGAGCTAGGTCCGTCAACTGTTGTGATCAGCAGTTCCAGTCTTGGTGGAGTCAATTCGCTTATCGGTTATGGAAGCAAAAGAAATAGTAAAGTTGCTTAAGTGCACAATATCTCTTTATTTGATGTAAACATTACAATGAAATTTTAAAACTACCGTTTGTGTTAAATTAACTGCAATCCTGAAAAACCTCATAACATTCTTTCACTTTCTTGTTGCTTTTTAGATAACAATGGAATTAAATATCAGCAAATTCGCCTTGTCATGAACTTGATTGATGCTGCATTTGTTGGTTCTGGTGATCTATTTGCCGCCTTGTTACTTGCCTGGACCCATCTTCATCCCGATAACTTAAAAATCGCATTGGAAAAGGTGATATCAACTATGCAACACATTCTAAAACGAACCAAAGCAGCTGCAGACAGTACGTTGATATTTCTGCTCGTAATGTAAGCTTTTTATCTTGTAATAAAATTTGTTATCACTTGGTTTTTGAGTGTGTGTATGTTTTTTAGCTCAAGTTGGTCCTGGAAAGAAGGCAACATTTTCCGATCTTGAATTACGACTCATTCAGAGCAAGAAAGACATTGAAGAACCTGAACTTTGTGTAGAAGCAGTTAACTTGTAATTATTAGTTACCATTTTACTCCTGCTGTATAATTTCTATCTACGTTGGATTTGTGGTGTAATGTTTCTGGTACTCTGTGCACCATAACTTCAAACTATAAGATATTTTATTACGGATATGCCGTAATGTTTCATGTGTTATTTTAACATATTTATTTACAATCAGTACGTTTAACATTATGATTGTTGCTTATAGTAAAATTCTTATATTTTATGTGTTCTATGCAATCAAATTTATAGTGTGCATGTGTAAGGCTCCGTAATTTGCTGGTAGTTTCCAGCACTGATTTTTTGGTGCGTTATTTTTAACTAAATATTCATATGAGTAGGAGAATTTCAAGTTTAGTATGAAACCAATTGTTTCAGATTTTTCTTTTGGATATTGCTAGTGTGGTATCTGAGTTTTTCGTTACCAATATTTTTAACGTCGTGATAGTGCCATTATTTATTGTGGATCACATCGTACTTTTTGTGATTGGTTGTCAAATATAATTGCGTGTCAATTCCATAAGTTTCATAGTATATGTGGAAGATAAAAACATTTCTTTGTGGTAATGTCTTCTTACTTCGGAAAGAAGAGAGAACTCATTCTTTGTCAGTTTTATAAAATCGAAGTCAGTGAAGAGTTTTAAGAGGACATCTTTATTTAACACTAGAAGGACGGGGCGCGTCAATTGACGCATTTTCAACCTAAGTGCATCTATAACTTTTAAGTGGTGCATCGCAAAACCGTGATATTTCCTGACTTTTCCTACATTAGTGTTAGGTAACTAACCCATGAATATGAAGTTTTTATTTTACCGGTAGAGATAATTAACGTGGTCACTACCTAGAACAGGGGTCGGGAACCTTTTTGGCGAAGGAGCCATGAAAGCCACATATTGTTAATTTTTATTTCTGTTAGAGCCATATAATATTTTTCAACACTTAATGCAACTAACGTGTGCATTTTTAAGCAAACCAACTATTTTAGACAACGGTAAATGTCTGAATTTACTCTTTAATAACATGCTAATTACTGTTAATGCGATTTCTGCATGGTGCTGCATGGTACAGAAATTACAAAACTACAAATAACAGAAAAGTTTTATTCGTAACAATTGAGCTAAGAAATGCCAGCTTAGATTTATCTGCGAGCCAGATGCCGTCTTCAAAAGAGCCATTTCTGGCTCGCGAGCCATAGGTTCCCGACCTCTGACCTAGAAGGACGGGGTGCGTCAATTGACGCATTGTTACTTTACAGTACAAAAACCAGTTCTCGCGATAGAGAGCATTGTTTTCTTTCTGCTGATAATTACAGGTTTATCGAATTAGGTCACAGCTGCCAACACAGAGGTGTGACAAACTATGCAAGTCGACTTTTCCGCAAAACAGAGTAGTTTCGTCACAAGCGCAGCCTAATTTCGGAATTTTTGAAGTTTATCGAAGCGTAAGTGTAGTAAGAGTTTCTTAGTTAGATAAATTAGATGAATTAGATAAATTCGTCGGCTTGGTGGTTGCTCGTGGCGTGATAGGAGGGCGCAACTTCCCTGTGAAGAGTTTGTGGGGGAGGTCGTGGGGATGTCCGATGTTTTCCCAAACCATGGCAAGAGACAGGTTTCTGGAGCTCATACGATTCCTTCGCTTTGATCTGAAGACGGAAAGGCGTAGGAATCTATTGCATGATAAATTTGCACTCGCTTCACAACTTTGGAACAGTTTTATATCAAACTGCCAAAAAGCATTCATTCCACAGTGGAAGATAACTGTGGATGAGCAACTATTGCCGTGTAAGGCACGCTGCAAGTTTATCCAATATATGGCCAATAAACCAGACAAGTTTGGTCTAAAGTTCTGGCTGGCAGTTGACGTTGAAAACAAATATTTATTCAACGGTTTTCCTTACGTTGGAAAAGATGACGCAAGGAGCCCCCACGTGAGTGTGCCCACCGACGTTGTACTGAAACTCATGGCTCCGCTTTTTCAAGGAGGTTACAACGTCACTTGCGATAATTTTTTGACCTCACTTGACTTGGCGTTGCGACTTGCGGAAAAGAAGTGCAGCCTCGTAGGGAGTCTAGGGACAATGCGCCAGAACAGGAGAGAAGTCCCGGAAGAGTGCAAGAAGAAAAAGGAGTTGCGTGAAACAGAAGTGTTTAGGCACGAGTGCTTGTATTTTCAATGCGATTGCTTTTGTTAATTAAAACGCACAAAGCGGACATGCGATAGAAGTAGTTTTTTCGGAGCAACAGCACAGTTTTCTCAACAAAAAACGTTAGATTTGCGCCGTTTTGACCTTTTGCATCAATTGACGCACTCCGTCCTTCTAGGTATACGAAAATTGCCGTCCTTCTAGTGTTAAGGGTATAATAATATGACATGTCATGATTTTATGATGCATTTTTCTTAAAAGTGCAATAATATTTGATATTGCCCATGTTACAAATGTTATGGTACTGTATCACAATCTTTGTACTTGGACCGAGCAAAGAGATTTAAACACTGTTTAAATCTCTTTGGACCGAGAGAAGTCTTGGCAAGACTTAAACTCAGCGATGATTTCTCATCGCTCGGGCGCCGGTTACCGATCTTGTCTTTGTGCAAGTTATGATAGACACACACATTTTTTGTCTTTTTAATATTAAAAATGATATTATTGCGCAAGCATATTATTTAACGAAAGAAAATTAATTTGATCAAACCATCAAGCAAACTGCTTCTGCCGGTCAACATTTCTATGTGCTTGAAATCAGAGCCGCAATTGTAGAAAATCACTGAAGCGCATCGACACATGGGTCTCCAACTTCCAGTTGCTAAGTCGTTGTTTCAAACTATGCGAGAATGTTCTGTGGAACGCCTACCGAATATTCCGAAAATAATGAAACATTTTGTGAAATGTTCGTTATGCCGAAAACGTTTTTAGTTTGCAGACTTATTATACTGCTTATTCTAAAAGTAAGCCAAATTTATTTCTATCTTTTAGTGTATCGTATTCGTTATAGCTTTATATAGGTCCACTGTGAATCTAAAATGGCATTTCGGGTTCCAAAAGCACCGGGCTTTTCACAGATGCTAAAGGATGGAGCAAGAGTAAGTCTACACTTCTTTAATTTTGTACAAATCAGTGCCTGAAAAAAATGTGTCATTGTTCGTCAGACTGAAAATTTCACAGTTTTCAACTAAGAATTTAGAAAACATTTAAGTCTACCTCATATCGGGAAGTGTAAAACCTGCACGCACGAGACTCATCACCGTAAACACCAAACTTGTTTTTATTGCGCTGATATATAATAAATTAACAAGGAAAAGTTTTGTTGATAAGGTTGTTTGAATGCCAACTTATAATAAGTGAACAAAGAAATGTGGCTTAAATCCATGCTGTCACGTCAAATTTTTTTTTCGCATACGATTTTTCATCGAAAACTGCTGTTCATTTTAGTAGGAGGCCTTATAAATGGAAATCATGTGTAAAGACACAACAATTTCGGCGTGAGAGTGTGTACTGATTTTTAATAGAGTTACTATTTCACCTTATGTAGGTCACGTAGCTCGTTGTTAAAGATAAGCGGTTAGGTTAAGGAGAAAAGCCATGGAAAATGTTGATTTTAACTATTTAAGGTTCTATTGAAGTTAGATTAGAAGGTAGGTTCAGGTTGCTATGTCACAACATTTAAGTTAAGTTATCAGGAAACAGTGAAAAATAGCTTTGACCACATGATTTTTTTAAGTGAAATAAGGGCAGCCTTTTTAATATATTGTTTATTTGTTGTTACTTATCATTTGTGTCGCTGTAATTTAAGTTAGCCTGGTCTAAAACTTTAATAAACGATCAATATATTTTTAGCATTTCCAAGGATTGGAAGAAGCAGTTTATCGGAATATAAAGGCATGTAATGAGCTAACACAAACCACAAAATCAGCTTTTGGCCCGCACGGTTAGTAGCTTGTTAAAAAATCATAAATGCTTTTGTGCTTAAAACTGGTCACTTGATTATAATTGTACAATGTACATATATTGTGTCATAAATTGCTTTGCATATTAACCAGACTTGTAATCGGTTCTAATATCTGTGGTTAATTTTTTTGTAGGCATGAACAAAATGGTCATTAATCACATTGAAAAACTGTTCGTCACCAATGATGCCGCTACCATTTTAAAAGAACTAGAAGTGAGTTAGTGGCTTACTTTTTGAAATATCAAATTTTTCACTATTTTATATACGAATTGCAATGTTGCTCTTTTACTAGTCCAGTTTAGACAGTAATTAATACTGACTAATTTTAAGGTTCAGCATCCTGCAGCAAAAATGATTGTGATAGCATCCCAGATGTGTGAACAGGAGGTTGGTGATGGAACAAATCTCGTGCTCATTTTAGCAGGTAATTTGTGATCTCTATTGTGGTAATTAATCATTATCATGGAGAATAACATTATTGTACGTTGCTTGCAACTAGAGATGCACATTTTAGAATAACGAATCAGTATATTAGAAAATTCAAATTCAATTTTTGTATATTTTCTGGACCTTAAAATCTATTTTTCTTTTAAAATTGTATAAATCTTTTATTGTCACTAGTCACAATGTAGCAAAGCAACTAGCTTTTCGCTACAACTCTGATTGGAACGCAAAAAAAAGTTTATGCAATTCAGTGCTTTATAATAGTTTTCTCAATCACTTGTCCACATAACTTTTCGGCTTACCTGTAAAAAACTGAGCCTACTTTTTATCCTTCAACTATTACCTCTTACATCGTAACAAAAATTTTCAATGGTTTTAAATACTGACTTTTGCAAATCAATCAATAAAATAGAGTTGTTTTAAACCAAATTTCAATGAATTACTCTGGTTTTCATTTTGACGTCATGATATATTATATTGCAACCTCAGTCAAAACTGAAAGAAGCTGTGTCTCATTAAATGCACTGTAAAAGGAATATTTATTGTAGACAATACATAGATTTTTGTGCTACCTGTTGATAAATCATTTCTGTTATTTTTAACGATTTGCAATAATGCAGACATTGAGAACCACTTACATAGAGTAAAACTTGTTTAATAGAACAAATAATAATACTTTTTCTACCGGTATTAAAATAGTTGAACAGTTTAAAGCATTTTAATGTAAATGCAGTTAAGTAATTTTGAGGAAGTAACAGTGAAGAGTCATCCTTGCCTTTGAAGCTTGATTGCACTGTGGATCACACAACAAAACGTGAAGCCTCACAATCAAAAATTAACCAGTAATTATTTTTATCCCAAACACTGAATAGAGATAGGAATGTTCAGCAAATGAGAATAAAAATACTCAATATGAAACATGCGAATTATATTTTATATACCAACTGCCATATAGTAAAACAGGTCTCATACTATGACAGAAAAACTGCTATTTAGAGCAAGTTTTACAATTCTCAAGGGTGCTCTAGTAAGCGTCTTTTATTGTATAACACACAGTTCTTGAGCAATCACTAAGCTGTGAGATGGCCACATGTCTTTGGTTGTAACTACCGTATTTCTTCGATTGGAAGCTGCGGCTACTATTTTTTATTTTTGCTCGTTTTTTGTGGCTTCTATTTTTTAACAGATCAACAGACGATCGAACTGTCTTACTATGTTGCAAACCCTGTTTTTTATAACAGTCTTTGTTTGTTATTGTATGTTGATCGAGACAGTACCACAAAGAGAGCACCTATCCCAGAAGCTTATTTGTGTGAATAACTTTTAGTAGAGTAATACTTTAGCATCATTCGTTGCGGCTTGTAATCAAGAGTGGCTACTTTTTTTCAATCGTTTTCGAGGGCAGCTTTTAATCAAGGAAATACAGTAGCCAGTGGCAGGTGCACCAATTGCTGCAACAAGCAGTCAATTTTGATTTCACACCCAAAAACCAATTACTACTTATATAAGTCGTCATTAATGAAACCACATCATGTCTATTTGACAATTGTCAACTTGTAACCAATAACCAGTAACTTGGGAAAGGTGAAGTAAAAAAATGCTTTGACTTGAATTTTTTAACTTTCAAACTATTCTACAATAGGATTTGAAATTTCGCATTCGAAATAGACTTATTTAGAATATATATTTAGTATTTTGTAGTACAGTATTGTACATCCTTACTTGCAACTTATTACTGGTAAACAATTTTTGCTTTGCAGGTTCAATGCTGCATTTGGCAGAAGAACTCTTGCGCATGGGACTTTCAGTTACTGAGGTTATTGAAGGTTTTGAACAAGCTTGTGAGAAAGCCATTGAAATTTTACCTGGTGATTAATATTGGTTATGTTATACATAGCAACATTTTATTAGTAAGACAGTACTGTATCTGTAAATTATAAATGGTTTTACCAGCATAAATTTCGAAAACATACTTGTTTTTATGCCATCAAACCCATCTTAACCTGCTTAACATCTGTATAGTTATTCTTTTTATACTGATTGCTTATCCTTTATTTTACTATTGCATCATCAGGTTGATGTGCATCGATGCATTATGGTCGAAACAAAATATAATTTAATTTTTTGAATTTGTAGACCTTGTCTGCTCCTCAGTCAAAGATTTAAGAGATGTTGATGGTGTTACAAAAGCTCTACGGACAGGCATCGCCAGTAAACAATATGGAAATGAAGATTTTCTTGCCAGACTTATTGCTAAAGCTTGTGGTGAAAAAGCAAATTTTTAAATAAAAGATTTTGATAACTGTGTGATTTTTATATCATCTGGATTTTTGTTTTTCTGCAGAGTTTTAAATTTGATAAACTAATTTTGATATATAAGTTTTATAATTTGTGAAAAACTCATGTAAATTGTTCACAGTATCAATTCTTCCACCTGATCGGATTGCATTTAATGTGGACAACGTGCGAGTATCAAAACTGCTTGGTTCAGGAATCACTTCTTCATCAATAATCAACGGAATGTTGTTTATAAGAGAATGTGAAAGTATTATTTTCATTATATTTTCTGTGCTTATTGTTAGCTTGCGCTTGTTTATACTTTCTTCTACATGAATAGTTTATAAACAAAGAAAACTTTGGTATGTGTTTTTAATGTCAGTTTAGTTCAATTAATATTATTCGTTGCTAATCTTTTCAGTGTCTTAGTACTTAAAATTATTCTGAAATTACACTTTTACATCAGAACTTTATTACTTACAGGTGATTTAAACAGTGTAAAAAATGCCAACATTGCTGTGTATTCATGTCCATTTGATATGCTTAACACGGAAACAAAGGGAACAGTTCTCATTAAGAATGCAAAGGAATTGCTTGATTTCAGTGCTGGGGAAGAAAACCTCATGGAATCTGTATGTCAAGCTTTTTATTGTAACTCTGGCTTTTGAGACCTTACAATTAACAAGTTTATTTGGGCATGCTTTGCAAGTACATAATGCTCATGTATAATTTTTCCATAGCAAATCAAGGGCATTGTTGCAACTGGTGTTAATGTGATAGTTTCTGGTGGAAAGGTGTCCGATCTTGCTCTTCATTTTGCAAATAAATACAAAGTTATGGTGGTAAGGCTCAATTCAAAATGGGATCTTCGAAGACTCTGTAGAACGGTAAATGCAACAGCATTGCCAAGATTGGTAAGACCTTAGTCATTACATACATGTTTATTCATGCAAATACTTCTTCAGATTTATTTTTTACAATATTTGATTGTTGGTCATTTTGTTTGGAATTTGGCACAGGAATTTTTTATGTGTCGAGCGTTAAATGCATTTTTATGAAATTGCACATTATTGGTCTTCTTATATAATCCTAAATTTCCAACCAGTATGCTCAGTCTCATTTAAAATCACAACAGACTCCACCAACTCCAGAAGAAACCGGTCATTGCACTGCAGTACGCCAGGATGAGGTGGGAGATAAGAGAATTGTGGTCTTTGAGCATGCTACTGAAGAGGGAAGCAAAGTGTGCACACTGGCTCTGCGTGCATCCACTGAAAATATTATGGATGACTTAGAGCGAGCGGTTGATGATGGTGTAAACAACTTCAAAGTTCTGACCAGGGTAAATTGACCATTTCTGACCATGTATTTAACGGTATTTCGTACAGCTTTGACTATATTATAACAGAACTATATTATACTTCATCAAGTATGTGGCACCACAGCGTACAAAGGCACATTATACAATACACATGTCACAAACATTGCAACCAAACCGCAGATTTCTATTTTCAGGACTTACGCCAAGTGCCAGGCGCAGGTGCATGTGAAATTGAACTTGCAAAGAGAATTGCCAAGTTTGGTGAATCATGTCCAGGACTTGAACAGTATGCCATTAAGAAATACGCTCAAGCATTAGAGGTTGTGCCACGAGCCTTGGCCGAGAACGCTGGCCTGAATCCAACTGAAGTTGTGTCAAAATTATATGCAAGTCATCAGGTAACAGAAGATGTTTATTACATAAGCAAAACTACCTGAAAACGTTCCATTGTGAAACATTCCTTTAATAGAGGTTGTTATGTAGATAACGCTTTTGATAGTAAGACTTGCTGGGCCTGTTTTTCTAAGAACACTCAAAACTTTTTCCACAGGGTGAAGATGGAACCAGCAACGGAGTTGACATCGAAACTGGCGATGTTATAGATGTTGCAGAAGCTGGTATTCTTGACCTGTACCTGGTGAAGCATTGGGCACTCCGTTTGGCCACCAATGCTGCAGTCACCGTGCTCCGTGTTGACCAGATCATCATGGCAAAGCCAGCAGGTGGACCAAAAGCTCCGAAGCAGAGTGGAGATTGGGATAAAGACGCTGATGAATAGGCTTCAACGTCGTTTAACATCTCTTGTATGGAATGAAGCTGGTTATTACGCCTCCAAAGTTCTGAGTGTTGTACTTGTCGCATAGTCGGCAACGTTTTGCATGAAACTTAACAGTCGTATTCTAGACATTGAATAAATCTTTGATTACTTCGTACATGTATTGGGAACAATTTCGCATGTTATATCTCCTTCAGTTGTCAGGCTACGCTGCTGCGGTACGTCTTAATTATATTTTCCGTTTGCGACTCCCTATCGTTTATAACCGTTGTAGTATTGAGTAGGGCTGGGAAAATTTGGCCGTCTAATAGCCTTTAGCGG
This sequence comes from Clavelina lepadiformis, assembly GCF_947623445.1. Taxonomy (NCBI): domain Eukaryota; kingdom Metazoa; phylum Chordata; class Ascidiacea; order Aplousobranchia; family Clavelinidae; genus Clavelina; species Clavelina lepadiformis. The sequence goes on along the minus strand of NC_135246.1, from coordinate 11,794,448 downwards.
CTATCAGCTCTTAGCGACTAAACTACTAAAGGCTTTGTTGGTCATTAGGCGAAAACGTACTTGCATAGTTGTAGGAGAGAGTGTAGAGTAAAATGTTTGGTAATTCATTCTTTTGCAGAAATTTGCTACGTTTTTGGTCATTTTAATGTTTAAATACTTTCTGTTTCTGATGAACTTTGTAGTCTACCATGAAATAAGTTGCTAATACGATACTTTTCATCACATATCTTTAAAATACGAAGTAGTTTTGCCTGCAATTAACAATGTGTCTTGACAATCAGCGACTATGGCAGCTTGCGGCTAATGTCATTCAGGTAACGGCTAAAGAAAACCGCCTAAATTTCCAGCCCTAGTTCGAACACTATGAAAGCAGCAGTGTCATAAAATAATGGGCTTAAACACAGCAGGTTGCTTGTCGTTCTGATTAGTTATTATTGGGCATTGGAAAAGACTTTCAGCAGCCTATTTCTAAAAAAGCAAATAACGCGTTGCAGTTTATGAATCGGAGTTCGTTATTGTTTGATCGATATGTAACATCAAACTTAGGTTTGATGTTGTAAAATTAACTATTTTTTAAAGTTGATGTTGTCTGAACCGTGTTAACCAAATTTTATAGTAAAATAAACAACAAGATACAGTTTGGCACTCTGAAGGTTAAGGCCTTTTTCGCAGTACGCCTGAAGAAGCAAGCTTATGCTTGCGAAATCTCGCGTGGAAAAATATAAATAAAGTGTCGGATTTCCAAACTATATCCATTTTTAAAGGTAAACAACGGAGGTAGAAATACGCCACAAAATTCATTATGACGTGAGTAAGATCAAGGCCACGGCCCGATATAGTACAACCTCTGTTTATTAGGAAACTTGTCTGTTCCTTGCAAAACAGACAATATAAAAGAATACACGAGTTTTCATCGTCATGAAATTTCGCCTTCGCATAGAAGGTAGGCAGTCATAGCATAGTCATCATATACTTATGATCATAGTATGATGGTCTTCCAAAATTCCCGGTTCTGTGCTACTCTAATCAGTTTGCAGTTTGTTGCGCTCTTGCCTTTTGCATTATAATTAATTAATTATTATCAATCCATCGAGCTCTTGGTTTGACTGTACTCTTTTTCTACGTATTAGTTCCTCTGTTAAACTCCTACCTACAAACATTTTCTTTCGTCATTGTAGGCCTATGTCAAAAGCTTCAGTTTGCTGGCTTTAATTAATTATCGAAACTTTATTTTGCCTTTGATTTAAATTCTTCGTAACTTCATTTCAACTATCTGCGTTCATAAAATTTTCAGCGTTTTTCTATAAACCCAAAATCCGGAAGATCTGTAGTTTCTTCAAAATTGTTTTTAATGATTACCTATTACAAGGAGATTTTACGGCGTTTCAAAATTTTACGCCATCGTCTGCCAGCCCTTTTTTTCTCGGCACGTTAACTGAAACGATGACGAAACGAAATGATGTTAAGTTGTTTAGTGCGCAGGATTTGGACATAATAAAATGAGGACTTTTAGCATTTAGAGTAATCTGAAATTTTAAGGGAAAGCAGACGCTAAAATTAAAGCTAGCAAATGGATAACATAGTCGTTGGTTCACACCATGTACGCTACTTATATTATTAAGAAAACTGAGTGGTGATTTCGCGCAGGGTGCTACTCTAAAAATAAGGTCTTTTAGTAAAACGATATGGTGTGACTAGTTTCCACACTAGTTGGCAAAGAAAGAACTAATTTTCGCTTCAGCGCATCCGACACCATTCTAGGAAAAGCCCAAAACTGATATATTTCCGCATTTTTACGCAATTTCTCTCGTCACCCAGGTTGCAATACACTGTTCCGCGTAGTTTATTAACAACTGCTAGCTTATGGTCAACGTAACCCTGAAAACATATAGTTTTACGTTACAGTCAATGTCTTGCGATGAAAACAGACCTGTTATGCTTACTTTCATGGAAACTGCTTATCTAGTCGCAAATAATGTGGGCGACCTCCCTTTCCGACAAACTATTGCAAGAGTAGGCAGTAAAAAGCAGACTTAGTTATTCAGCAGTACAGTGTTTTGACCTAAGTTGTTGAAAAACGTAAGTTGAAAAATGTTAGGTCTGAATTGTCTGCAGTTAAATGCCGAACAGAAACACGTATGTTGTTTAAGCCAAACAAACATTAGTTTCACAATACTACTCAGACTCAGTAAACACTGAAAAGAAAGGAGTTAATTTATTGGCCTGACTAGCACGAAATGGATGAGCGAGCAAATGCGCGTTACACTTAAGGGTTTTAATTTATAGCCTGTAGGAAATTCTGGTTCACTTTATCGCCAATGTAAAGCATTGGTGGAGATACCAACAAAAGCGAATAGGAATAATGAAAGGTTATTATTTTGTATTTGAATACACTTAGGTTGTTATTTTGTAGTTGAATACGTAGCCACCAGTTGTTGCCAAAATCGCCGCTGTTGTGTTTTGTAGTGAACGAAGTGTAAGACCAGAAACAAAACAAACATTTGTTCAAGGTGTTTGTTAAAGCCAGTTATGCCGTCAGCAATTGTAGTACTCCTGCTAAAAAAAACGACGTACAAGGGTGTTCGTATTACTCTAATCATGATGTTGACTTTTGTTGAAATATAATTTACTCTATTAGGATCGCAATAAAAGCTTTTATTTGATTAATTTTTGGTTTTATGTTTCAGTTCTCTGTCAATAATTTTACTGAACATAGACTATTAATTGAAAATATACAGATCACTTTTCAATAACAACAGTATATGCTGTACTGTACATCTATCTCCGCTAGTGTAATTTTTGGAAAACATTTGGCTACAAGAGTGGATTTTAGTTAGAAGGAAAAGGAAGCAACCGAATGGGTTGCAACTTAAGGACTACGTCATAACATGAAAACAACAAGTAGTGAGTGCGTTGAGGCAAAAGACTGGCGTGATGTGGTAAGTTCCTGTACATATTGTGGATTGTGGTAATACCGGAAAATATGTAGCTTGACCAAAGATTGTTGCTGTTGTAAATCTGGTGCCATTTCGTTCCTATATTTTGCTGCTAACCTTTGTACTCTCTAAAATTGCTCTTGTTGTTGTACAAAATTAGAAATCCATTGTTTTCTAGAGGCGATAAACAATAGTTTCAAACAACTCTATGCACAGTATGACCTTGTTATGCACAGTAGAGCGATGTTGGCTATTGGTAGAATTTGCTTACCCTGTGTCTTATGTTAGTTTTTGACTAAGTTTCTGGGGTATATTTCTTTTGGAAATCTTTCAAGTCGGTTTTAAAAATGGAATAGATATAGCCTACCCCTATTTTAAATATTTTTTAAATAGGCTTCTGACTGACAAGTATAGATTTGAACGCTTAGCCTTAGACTAGGTATAGATTAAAAGTCTATATGATACTGTGTGTGTGTGAACCATACGTTTGTATTGTTTAAACATGTGTTCCGAAATACGCTCAATTGTTTATATAAAACACAAACAAGGTTTCATTTTGCTAATTGCAGCAATTTGGTACAAAATAGGGTTTCTTTTCGTAAGAATATAAACTTGTTCTAGAGCAATGGTCACGGAGCAAAGGCCAAATTAGCCGTTTTCAGTTAATAAAACAGGGGAATTCAAGTTTATCGCAAAGTTTTAAATGTGGTCACAAATTTCCATATGTCGCATTTGAAACCAGCACAATAAACAACCCTTTGCGCTAATAACAAACGAAAAATGTTTCTTAGCCATCAATTGACTCGACACTAGAGTTTTATACATTTTCGGAAAGAGGCCACCTACAGTTTCTTACAAAAACTTTGCTAAAATGAGTCCAACGAAAATTAAAAGTTATGCGCGAAAATACTACTATGAAATGTTTCGAAGCTGGCGAACAAAGTTCATACTTCTACGCCTTTTTTGCGGAAAAGCTTTGCTCAGAATTTAATGACTTTGCTTTCTAGGCAGATTTGGATCAGGAACGTCTCACGTTCTGGTTTATTTTAGGTGGAGAGACGTGATAGCTGGAAGGATCATCTTATCGTTCGTGTTTGCGCAGTGGAACAACTTGTTGATCGCGAAGATGCCCGCGTTGGGGACCAACTGGTGCTCCGAGATGTTGACGTTAAACAAGTCCGTTTAAGTTTAGCGACTTCTGACGATTATAACAACCACAATGACGAAAACAAAAGTAAATTTTAGTGGCCGTTTTACGTACTTCAAAAGATTAATCTCATTTTTAATGCCGATCGATTGCCAAATTTCTTTACAACCTGCTTAAGTCAACACGATATAGACATAAACCCTTTCTCTTTGTTAATCAACAGTAGCTGTTCATCGTTTTTTTAATCGTGTTTTGTTCAATAATTGCCTTAAAAGTAGAAAGTATACTTCAGTTTTGTATCGACCAATAAGTAAGTTTATCATACCCAACATGAATATGATGTAATTTGCAGGTGCTTGTGAGAGTGTAGAGATACCTATTAACTTTCGCGACAAATTTCGCGTCTGTCCGCATTTTGACTGGGAGCATGTCTTCCAGAACGTGCAAGAAATTTTGAATGTTTATCCTGCTGTCTACGATGTCCTTTTTTCCAAGGAGAGTTTCACTGTGAACTCGGTTGATATCCAAGCATTGGACCTCATGCAAATTATGGGAGTGGTACATACCCATTCATTTTTAGTAACACTCTTGCAGCACGGTAGCAAATATAGAACGAAGAGTTTGTAGCGTAGTAGACGTTATGAGTGGCTGTATCAACGTTTTAGTATAATTTTGCATAATGTTGCAATGTTTTTGAGTGTGATATTTTGTCGATATCACTATAGTAGTGATAATTAGGAATTCAGGGTTTTAATCCGGTGACCTATACAATGTGATTTACTTGGTAATGACATAGGTTCAAGATGTTACCGGTTCATCCGAATCGCTTCAAGTGAGAGTCTTGAAGACAAACCAACTCATTCTGCTTCCATCTACGATGCGAACAGAGTTTGTGCAATGGAAACAAAATTGGACTTTGCAAGGTTTGTTTGCGTTATCTGCATTGAAAATGATGTTAATCGTAGTCGAAAATAATACTTTAGTCGTAAATTTTTATTTAAAGTGAGGGGCAAGTTCAAAAAACAAGTTGATCTAATATGAAAGAACACTACTCACTGAATATCCTGGTAAAATAGTTTTGAAAAATAATTCTTGGTGAGGTAATTATAAGCAAAAGAAAATCGCTAAACTGGCCTTAAATGTGACGTAATGTCATAGGTAATCATACACAACATTCGCAAATTCATAAATTTAGCAATATCTGCTGCATATCACGTATGTATCTGTTACAGCTATGTAGATTAACTGTCAATAGCTTGATAGGTGACAGCCTGTAGCTCAACGACCGTAACCAGTACGGTACCGATTTGATGGGTAGCCTATGCGGTCCAAAGGATACCGTTAACTTCACGGACGCAAATGGTTGGCCTACCGGATGTTTTATGTTTAAAACAATCGTATAATTTGTTCAATTATAATGCTTCACGTTGCCAATTTCTTCTCATGACGCCTAATTGGACGTAGGCTAAACTCCTATGACCTCCACTTCCAACTTCAGTTGGCTACCGGAAAGCAACAGCAGCAGCATGTTGTTAAACAACTTGACCAATCTATGACATTACAAGAACATTCATCTACGTCACAAGGAAGGCTAAAAACTGAGACTTTTCGCGATTTTCTTTTGCTTATAATTACCTAACCACAAATTAATTATTTTTCAAAAATGTTTTACCAGAATGTTCAGTTAATAGTGTTTTTTCATATAAGATCAACTTGTTTTGGGACTTGACCCTCACTTACCAGGTGGTTCGTGAATTATTGGTTAATTCCACTATACAGATAAGATCACTCCCAAAGAAGAGACATTTCTAACCTATTCTATTTCGGAACTGAACCATTATTGGAAACCTGAACTTCGTCCACTGAAGTGAGTATTACAACGAAAAAGATCTACCAGAGCATTTTCTGATGGCTGTCTTGCATAGTGGGCAGTACCGCGGTACTATAATACCGAATTACTGTACCGCAGTACTTTTTCAGTACCGATACCGGTAACGTCGGTACTTTTGAAAAAAAGTACCGAATTACTTTTTTCAAGAAATTTCTGTCGGCCCCGATACTCGGTACTCTTCACATGAATATTTCAAAATTTTAACAAATATGTTTTCAAAAATAAATGTTAATTGATCCTTAATACCAATTTTAACATCTGTTGCTCTTTTTTAATCTAGAAATGTCAAGTAAAATTGCAAGCGATTAACGTTACATATGTTATGACCTAGAGTAACCTTTCCGGGGGTATAATAGCGGCAAATATTGCATTTACAGCAACATCTTTTGCACAAATAGTACCGGTACCGATTACCGACAAAGTACCGAACTACTTTTTTGAAATAGTACCGAATACCGGAACCGTCGGTACATTTTTTGCCAAGTACCGGTACCGTTACCGACAGTACATTCAAAGTACCGACTGCCCACCTGTGCTGTCTTGTCCTTAGCCTAGTTCGTTGCCGATAACTGGGTGAAGACATGAATGTTATAATGACAAATACTAGGGCCGAATTTGCGATACATTTTTTGGCATTGACTGCTTATTAAACACCAAATAAGTTATTATTGAAAAACTCTTTTCCGGTATTTAGGCCTATTTTCAAACAACTCTTTTTTGATTTGAAGTCAGCTTGTTTTACCACAAGTCCCTCACATTACTGTTTGTGGCATATTCTAACATTTCTTTTCAATGCGCATTGTATTATATTTCCATCTCTTTCTATATGTCTTTAAGGATTAAAGTATGTGGTGAGAACAAAGACAGTTTGACTGCATCTGGTACCGAAAACATGAAGAGAAAGCGGTTTGATGCGTTACGAGGACTTTTTAAGTCTAGGGAAAAACAATTGGAGTAAGTCATTTTCTCATTTTGTATTAGCGTATTGTCAACACCACACGTCTTGCATATATTGTGAATATTTACCTAAGTTCTATTCCTCTGCTGGCCTTATTTTGAAGCGAAAAGAAAACCGAAAAGGAATTCAAGACCGATGATGACTGGATGTTACCAAAAGAATGGCGCTGCAGAGAACTAGTCTTTGAACCGATACATATTGTCATCGTGTCTAACACGAGTGACCCAAATCGAAATGAGTATTATTTACCGGGGGATTTGAAAATAAAGGTATACATATGCTGGAGCTTTTTACCACAAAGTATAGCCACTTACCAAAAGGTGTTACGTCTACTTTAAACAACTTTTAGTTCGTATAGTGGCGCCAGTATATATGGCGATGTCATATATTTCAAGGAGCGAGATACTATCGTAAAAAGTCATCCGCATCTTTCCACGCAGGTCATGGAAGTAAAGACGCCAGAAGATGGTCCTCTTTTCTCATCCAATGCCGGAAGCTTGATGGACCTCAGTCCAAGATCCAGCCGCTCTTCCTCAGACCCCTCCGCTCTTCCACTGAGCCAACTCGACATACTCTCACTGTTAGGAGCAAAATCGAGGGGTCATGCGATTGTTGGGGTTATAGGAAGTGGAGCTGGCACGTGTTCGAGGCAACAGGTTGCTTCTCTATCTCATATTTGGCTAGTCTTGTGCGGTAGATAATTGTTTTCAGTGCTGGTATTGAGAGTTTAGTTTGATGATTCTCGCGTTGTGTGCGTTGCAAATGATTGCGCAGTTTACTATATACTTTTCACTACACCGCTTTCCAGGCAAATGTTTGTTTGAGGGTTGTTGCTGGTTTATAAGTTGTTTACGTTTGAGATTAACTGACGTCACAGGCCGATGTCGTGCCTTGGCTAGCATTTTAAATGCTGTTTGCAGACTTGGCACATTAGGATAAATCAAGATCGCAATCTTGTACACCCCGATGCATGTTAGTAAGCGTTTTACTAACTAAGAAACTTTCAAATATTAAATGCAAGCTGAAGACAAGTAATATTACAAAACCTCTCATCACAAAAATGTGTTTAGTGCTTAGTAACCAACTAATTTTATTGACACATGTACAAGTTTGTCCGTTTAGTCAATGTTCCACATACTTCCATGAACATGATCAGAAATCTGAGTGAATGTTGCTTTTATCTGCAGGGTTCTCTTTCTCACGGAACTTGGGTCGCCCTTCATCGAACTCGCCGCGTTCGTAAGTTGATAATGACGTCACAAGACTCAAAACGTTTCCTGGTTTCAGCGCATTACAATGGCAACTTCGAAAGGTTTGTAAGAATACGTAGTGTTTCAAGGCATCAGCAAAAGGCAACTATTTTAAGCTGTTTATTCCGCCTGTAAAAAATACATTAGCTTTGCACAGTAATACACAATGGGTTATTTATTTGCATGACGTTATCGGGAGGGTTTTACCGTTTTCTGCAATTCATGGAAACTTGTTTGTTTTCTGAAAGAATTTGCATAACCATGGTACTACAGCGTCTGCATTTTCGTATCCTATCGTGTCCATATAAAAGTTAAATTGCGAATGTTCACAAATACCCGAATTAACTGAAATTAATCAAATTAATTGAAATTGGTAAAACCGGCGGCAAAGAGCCAAAAAACATGATTGGGTTATATGCAAAATGTATTTCTAGCAATCAATAACGGCACGTTTTTCTTGTAGATCTTTTTTGATAAAAATATTGAATTTAATTTCTTCTAAAAGCTGACTTATGTGATGATGCTAATGGCATTAAATGTGGCACCCGCAACGTCCAATTGTTACCTCCATTTAAGCTTAGCACCTTTGGCTTGGCTTTTAAAACTAGCTTACCATGTTATCTTGGTTTTATACGTTTCAATCATTTTTTGCCAAATTTTTACATAACGGTTGGTAGGCCGAGTTTTGCCCTGGAGACCACTAAAACAGTTTGAGGATTGGGGTTATTTTCATAGTTAAAGAACTTCAAGTTATAATTAGTTATTTACATGCATTTTAATAAGCCATTTTTCGGTAATAGTAAACTTTCTTTAAGCTGTCCGAAATATCGAATCAAGTGAAGTTGCGCTAGCAAACTTTCACAGTGTGCTTTGTATAATTATCAGGTTGCCTTTGATATTTGACTGCGCCGGGGATGTCCCTACAGGCGACGGAATGACGTACATCACGAGGTGTACGTCATATCCGGTGGAAAAAATACTGGATCCTTGCTACGAGGGTCAGTTCGTGCAATTCTCGAAAAGTTCCGTCATAAAAATCAAAGACAAAGACGTCAAGGTTTGCTAGCAAGTTGAAAAAAATTTAGCTAATGATGAATATTGTATAGTTACCATAACAGAAGCCGTATTCTTATTGTGAAGACGTGATGATGCAATTACCAAAGGACAAGTATTAAAACAAAGGGCAAGTTTTGCCGTGTTAGCAACTCTATTTTGCATTGCAGGTCGTCCATTGCACAGTGTCAAGCCAGGCCAGTGGACCGCAGCACTCCGTTACTTATCCTGTTAACCTTCCGGGGAGGTTTGAGCGAGTTGAACAACAATCATGTTCGGGTATTATGACTTCACAGGACCTCTTTAAGAAGATATTTCCTATTTGTGTGAAAGTGGTTGGATCCGATTTGAGTCTGGGGTTTGATCCACTAGCCCAGAAGGAAACCGTAGTTGTGAAGGGCAAAATAAATGGTGAGACTTAAATAGTTATTCTAAAAGTAATGCAAATATATTGGTTGTCGCAGTTCAGACGCAGTGCTCCTCAGACGTAAATTAAACAGTGACATTTTCGTTGCATGTCCTTAGAGGCAGTGGTTCTAAAACTTACTGGATTGAGCCCAGCAAATTTCATACACGCATTCACTGAGCTCTTCCTGAATATTCAAAATTATACATTATACAAAACAAAGTGTATCCTGATGTACATCGAACACCAGATACTGATTCATCAAATCCTAGGGGTTCGATCGAATCTAGTTTAAAAACCACTGCTTTAAAGTTATAACAATAATTTGACAATTTACACAACTAATTTTCGCACTTTTCCGAACGATCAACGCTGGGCGTATGGCTGACGCTAGCGAGCTTCACATAATTACATTCCAGTTTACGAACTAGCGTTATCTTGTATTTGTATGTTCACCTCGTGCAGATGTCATACAATGTAGCCTACTTAAAAACAATATTATTTGTTGTTGTACAATTTTGTTGCACGCGCACGAAATGATATTGTTTTTGTGGGTATACTATATACTGCAGCAGTCACGTACTCAATTAGAACGCAAACTTTCGCTTTTGGCGACGGCCTTAATCTATGTACTTTTTATGAATAGAATTGACTGTCATTGTTGAAAGTCTCCGAAAAACCGATGAAGGTTTGAAATCGACCGGAGTTTTGCACGAACTCCCCGCATCCCGGAGCGCTATCCTGCTCCGTGAAGTGCAGTCCACCCAGGACGGGGACGACCAAGGAATCGACCCTTTTCCCAGACGAAGTGACTTTAAGGGACTGCAGAAGCTTCCATGCGTTGAACTGGTATTTTTACCTTAACTAGCCTAACATTTTGGGTTACTACAAGATGCAACGTTCATTTTATGGGCAAATTTGCCCTATAAATCGATTTGGCTTGTTAACCATATTTGTCTTGTTAAATATTATCGTATACCAACCTACAACTCAAACTTAAACCTAACTATTACAAAAAAGATCTTAGTTTTAGATGTCTTTTATCCTTGCATATTTGCATAATTCTTTATTTTCAACAACGACATTTTCCGATACAATAATCACTTCATTATTTTTACGTCTATATTGGATCACCTTCAGGCAAATTGACGATCGTATTAAATAATAATATTAGATAATAATGAATAGTATTAAAATTTGAGGCCTGTTTGAAAAATGCAGTTTTTTACATACACTATACGACTCACTTTAGCTTTCGGAACGCGATGTTACGGAATTGCAGGATTTATCCAAATGTTGTTCCACAATCTCTCTCACTTCACCATCGCCGTTTGAGGTCGGTACACATTACATGGCACACAGAGTTAGGCGTTGCACCGCGCACAATTAGTTGGAAATATTTGTGTTTATTGCTAGCCACCAAAGGAGACCGTTTCTATTCCCGAGGTTCCTGAACGGCAACCAGTTCGGTACGCCAAAGTTGTCAAAGCCCAAACGAACCAAAACCGTTTCACGTTTGAGAAATGCGAAGCAGGGGAGCTCTCCGATGGCGGAAGTATAGATCTCGAGCGCTCTAGTGCGGATGACTTGGATTTGTCGTCTAGAACACGTGCGTTGCAATTTAGCTTAACACAGCATTGACATCTGTTTTGTTAATTATTTTTAGATATTCTTGTCTTACGCTTGGTGTTAGAAAAGTATTGTTTCAAAGTGGCTTAAATATATCATTGTATATCGTTTTTAAACTTTTTTAAGTTAAATATTTCTATTTTTCACAGCGGGTTCTGCATCAATGGAAATTCCTCTAAGAGATGAACACACAGAGTTATACGCATCTGCTGAAGACATATCTAGAAAAAAAAGTGATGTGCTTTCAGTGGGAGAGAAATCACCTTTCAGCGCGCCTCCTATTCCAGCGCCAAGAAAAGGGAGAAAGGGAAATGCCGAATTGGCAACTTCACTACCAAATATGGACTGCGACAAACCGGACAGGGATTTCCCCGTCCAAGCCCAACGTTTTTCAACAGAATCGATGTATGATGTTCCACGGAGCTTCAGCGTCGGTCAATATCCCGTAGAATCGGAAATTAGAGAGTACGATCGACCAACAGTATTAAGTCCCGTTGATAATGATACAAATTCTTCTCTTTCGACTAAATCTGGATTTGTCGCTGAACCTTTATACGACACACCGCGTCCGACCACTGGACCGTTCACGTCTGGCGAATACGCTATGAGACAATGGGAAATGTCAACCGCGTCATACAAAACTGAACATGTTGAATACGATTTCCCAACGACTCCTGTTAATGTATGTACAGTTAAGTAGTATTGTACTTTGTAAGGCTTTCGAGCCGGGTTAATCTTTGCCTTTGTCTCAATTTGCAAGGCAAGGCAAGGTCTTTTGACAAGTTAATATAGGATTGCTTTTGTCATTGTTCAGGTAGCGAATGGTGTCCAGGGAGCAATCATCGATGAAGCTTATGACGATATGAGGGGTACACACAATAGCAGGTTAAGCCCTACAACAATGCCCGGTCGCCCACCTAAGCCAAAACAATACTGCGGCTAATGAACATGTTATTGGAACACGGATGATTTAGTTAGCAGTAAATTATGATTTTTAATTTGTCTGATTGTTAATGTTGCGGTACTCAAGCCATCTGTTTGATCCAAGTGTGACGAAATCTCCTGCAATTGTTTTTTTAACAATATAGTGATGCTATATGAGCGATTCTGTACACGTTCCGATTAATACTTTGGCAATGTACGTATTAAACTATTTTAATAAATTATGCAATACTATCTTAGTGTATTGGCTATATTACAGCTTACACTTCGTGAAGATAAATTTAGTTTTGGATATCATCACGATTATATCATTCGTCAGTATTTAACTTAAGTATTAGTTTTTGCTGAAAAAGCATTTTTTCCACAAAGAGGAACTCTGCATTTGCCGTTAATGGATTACAAAAATAGAGAATAATTGCAATATGATTTTGTAGTCTTGTGCAGAGTCGTAATGGCTCGAGTCAGTGACTGGACTCGAGTCATTTTGGAGTCACAAGGCTTTGAATCCCTTTTTAAGAAAGTATAAAAATGACTTGACTCGAGTCATCGTTTGAAACGACTCTACTTGACTAGAGTCTTAAAAGGTAAATAGCTTGAATTGAGTTACGATTCGAGTTTGTGGTCATAAAAAAGTTATTTGTTTAGCATATGTGACAACGTAGCCTACTGCAAGACATTCAATTCTTTTATGCAAAGAGTTTTGCAATGTGAAAATTTCGAAGCATCTATTTGCATTTGTAAACAAAATTAATTCTGCCAAAAGCAGCATCTTTGCATCTGTAATAATCTATCTTCAATTATACTTGGAATTGAGTCTGTTCAATTTGCTTAGATTTACTTCAATGTGTTTGTTTCGCCTTGGTCATACTGTACTATGCCCCAAGTTTTTGCATTGTATAGGCAATAACGTTTCGACTTACTATTGTTTTTTACGGTAACGTTTGTGCAACGACTATTTTTCGAATAAAAGCCACTGTATTGAGACCATTATTGTAAGGCACGTGTTTCCAACGAAGATTGTTACAGTTCTATGTTGTGCTATTTTCGTATATCGCAGCTTGCGAAGGCCATGCTTTTGGTCGTTCGTTCGCCTTTTACCTTTGCCCACCCAGCAGCCTTGTGTTGACTGATGTTTCCAAACTGGACTTTTTAGATGCGGCCGCGGTTCATTTAATGGTCTTTGATACATTTTTTCCCGAATCGTTGAAAGATTGCATGCCTGAATGAAAATTCGAATTATATTTGCATGAGACCAAAGATAGGGCGTATCAACGCATCAAAATGATGTATGGCATAAGCATTTTGCTCATTGCGTTCCATCAACACTTCCATTTGTGGTACCGAGGAAAATGTTATCGCACCTTCCCTATATGTCGTGTGCTACCAGGATTCGTTCTGGGGTCACCGTGTTACGAAAGTAGAACATAATACAAAATCCAGTGACAGCACTTAAGGGACTTTGTAACAACGAAAGAACAAGGATCAAATACAAGCGAAAACGAACGTTTGAAAGTTCTTTAATCCACAACTTGTTTCTCGAAGTTATCAGTTAAGCTACTTAACCCACACCTGGCCGCAGCGTTATAAGTAGGTAAGCAAACTGTCAGTACAAACATCAGGTGCGCAAACATGACCACACTCAATTGTTATTTCAGATTAAAATTGCCAAGCCTCGGATATGTCCGAACATTCAAACCATCGTCGTGTTTTAATTGCAAAATCCGTCCTTCTCGTTCTCTTTTTTCGCAAACCTAATGTCAATAGAGTAAATGTCAACGGGGTGATATCGGAAAAAAGTACCTACATTAAATGTTTTTCTAAAGACAAGTCATTATATGTTCAAAGCATTACGATTTGCATGTCATCGCCACATAGATTTTTAGTAAGGCAAACATTTGGCGTGATTAAAAACGCAACCTACCCGCATTTTTGGTGAAAAGCTACCAGACATACACTGCTATAGGGATTAACGAATAATCCCTTGACAAATAGGAAAGCAGCATTATGCTTCATAACCTAACAAAGACATTCTATAACGACATCATCAAAAGGTCCGTTCGCGTATTGTTGTTGGTTAAAAACAAATCAGAATTCACATTTGTAGAATGAAGCGGGTGTTGCAAGAATTAGTTTGATTAAATAGTATGTCGCAATAAAACGTGTCCATCGTTGGCTGGTGACAATCCACATAGCCCACAGAAGTTGGAAGGAAAGTCAATAAAGATTTTATTTTGAAAAAACGCGGTAGCCTGCTCAAACATTGGAGTATTAATCCAAAAACATACATATAAACTTAGACTATACCTATGTAATCACTTAAAGTTTTTCATTTTTTCACAACTTCTGAGACATCATTTTACAAAGTCATGCCTTATTTACGTCTAATCTGAGTTTACCGGGTTCCATTAAACTTATTTGTTGAGTACTGAAAGACACCTGTTACCAGCCTTAAGGATTTTTTCCATTTAGTTTTGGCCGTCGTTTCAGGTTCATTCGTTTTTTGTGATTTATCCTTAGAAGTTTACACAGAATGTTTGTAGATGGGATAAAGTTTTTTTGGTATGGTTTTCATTTTCTTAATGCATATTTTTTCATGTTTGTTGGACTTCACGTTGTATTGCCTATAAAATTTCAAGCAAATAATAACATTAACAATCCAAAGAGGTGATAGCTAGCTATTTATTCTATAGCCTAGGCTACTTTAATATTTAATTCCAACACTACACTTATACAGTAATATCTTATAAAGTTCTTTATGACAATAGAATATTTTTATCAATCATATAGCTCATAAAATTCTAGTTTAGAATTTTTCATGAAATTTGAAATTATTCTAATTCTTAAATCCCTAAAAAACAAGCTTTTCTATACCCTTGAGTAATAAATGATGTTGAAATATATTACTTTTTCCTTCCCACCTACGCTTAAAAATTTTTATCCCAAATGCGGGCTTGGGTATAAATAGGGGTCCCAAGCACTTACCGTTAAATCCAACAACAAACAGACAGCGTTCGTTCATCGGAGGTGTGAATTCAGTCGCTTTCTTTTCAAATTTTGCGAAACATTTTCTACCATTGATCCTCACACGTGAGAGCAAGCGTTCTCCTTAAGTCTAACCCATTGAAAAACGTAGACGAATTTAATCTACCATTGACTGCTGGCAGTAGTACTACTGTTCTTATTAACTGTAGTTGTGTACGTCTTAGGTGCAGTGGGTCAATATTGCAGGTTAGTTTTATTTTAACCGAACGTGGCGGTGGTTTCATAAGTTAGCTGTATGTGAAATGTTTTACTGAGCAAGAACTTTGTAGTGAATGAACTGTCCGTAATGCATGATGGATATTGGATTGGTATTGAGAAGGTTGATATATAACTGAAAGAAAGAAAAAAGGCAAATAAAGTGCGGTACACCCTATAGGCGCTGGCCTTTACTGCATACATAAGCATTTGCCTGAAGCCAGACGTTCATAAAAAATTTTGGTGGATAATTTTTCTGGTTCCGCTCAAATTGAAAGTTCTTTCGCACCATCGTCAGAATGCTGACCGTTATTGACCATACGATACGCTCTTTCGAAATGCAAACATTGCGCTTCAAAGATCGTCTATTCTGGCAGCCAATGTAAGTCGCGCGTTAACGGGTGATAAATAGGTTTGGCTTTGAAGCAAATAATGTAAACTCTTCCAGTTACTCAGAGGGGAAACTGAAAGCCACCCTTTTCATTATCAATCGGACTTTAGAGAAATAGGAGTATCTGTGTGGTCTGTATTCTATTTATTTTCCCCTGGCTACAGTCAGCTGCAGCTTACTCAGTTTTAGGCAGAAGGCTGTGACCCTATCACTATGTGACAGGTTTTGCATTCCATCTATGCATATACAGAACACTTAAAGTCAGCTTTTTGCCACATTACGTTGAGAGCAAAATCTATGCCTTTATAATGTCATACTAGACTAATAGGCGGGTAATAGCATTTCTTCCAAATTGTAACTGTAAATCTATCATGTCTTCAGTTGTGCAAATTTAGAAAAGGAGTGGTAAATCCTTTATTTATATCGGATGAATAAACAACAAGCATAACCATTTAGGAGTGTAATTGTATACTAGCGTAGCCGTGATTTGCGAATTCGTAGTACTCTATGTATGTCATCAGACATGTATCAATTTCATTGCTGCCGAGGTTCTTATCCACAGTCATTTTCTACCAACATTTTGCATTGCAATGGGCAATTTAACATAAGTAATTTACTGTAACAAAAATGTACGTTTGACATTAAATTCAGTGCATTTTAAATCTTCAATATGAGAACAAAAAGTCAGAAACAAATTTTGCTTTATGAAAGGAACAACAAGTTAAAGCGGCATGGCTTATTAAAAGCAACGTCTGCGCAACCAACGAGGCTAACGCAAAGGCTAATGACTTTGCTACTTAACATGATATGGATCGAGTCGTGCATTTGGGGTCAATGAAGCACAGTATTAGTCGTTGTAACGTGTGTAGTGGCAAAAGTGAGATGTTACCAGCTTTCAGCAAACTACTTTTCCAGTTTTATCATAAAGTTCTTTAACATTGAAAGTAAACAGACTTAATTTTATTATTATTATTATTTAATTACAAGCAGGCTTTTATTTACCAAAAATATATCATTTTACAGTTTGCACGTCTAACACAGAATCTTGTCATACTAACACATACCATCCCGTTTTAATGGCGTAATAAAGAAGACCTACGTTCTGGACATATGGCAGCCATTTTGATTCTTCGTACCTACTACCGGTTTGATATTACCAGCTAACTAGGTGGTTGCTAAAAATAGAGAAAGGTGTAAAGAAGATTTAACAGAACAGATTTCAAAATTCAAGTAGAACAAACAGCTTAGAATTGCCGCTTGCAAATGTGCTAAGCGGTCCTAGGAAATTTAAATGTTACTAAAAGCGTTTATAAAAACTGATTTGAAACCTTAAACATTAATTGCTTATTAACTTTTTATTTCTTTTGATATGGCATATCCCAATTATTCCGTTCTATTTTTGTTTTAAATCTTGCACTAAAAGTATATAGAGATGAAATTATTAGCAGGAGTGTTACCGTCGTGTACGAATGTAAATAGTGATTGTATTATTGCAGCCAAGTGCATAATTTGGTTAGTGTTAATTGTATAATTCTTATTAACTGGTTCACGTGAAATTGTTTTATGTAACTAAATATTGTTTGTTATCTAGGTAAAGTGTTTCGATTTAAATGAGATATATTTTGCATAGCTGTAATTACGCGTGAATGCAATTCTCAGGGACCAAAGTAAATGACGCGTCCAAGTGTACAATTTTTTCTTTAAAGATTTCAGGAAATCCACGTTGCAGTGCAGTTAAAACTGATAGCCGAAGATAAATATTAACTGCATGTTGTACGCTCCTGATCGATAAACATTCATTCTTTTATGGTACAGACAGAAAAATTCCATCTCAGCCACCAGGATTGCTGACTGTGTGAACAGTGGACAAGTGCTTTGACCAATGATAATCTTAGCATTGTTCGATTACCATTTGTACAAATTGACAGTGCGTGCTTGAGCTTCGATGCATGCTGAGATCGACACTGGTCGGTTAGGCGGGTCATATTAATCTATTGATTCTTTTTTATCCATTTATTCACGAAATATTACCATGTACATGAAGCGGCAGGTGCTACGCAGCATTCCAGTATGTGTCTGGCGCAGCCTGGCGGTTTGTTGGATATTAGAAAAAATTAAAAAATTGCAGATGGCGGATGTCAAGTAGAATTTTGCTCTTTTGTTTCAATTTCAGGCAAGCAAGCTGCTAGGCAAAAATATCTATTTTATAAGCACAGTTTTTTTTATCAATTTATTGTTTCCAACAATTTAAATTATTTTTTGAATATTTAAAAAAGATTTTAATTCTGATAATTTAGATAAAAGCTGATAGATAACCCAGCTCACATAATTTCTTTATTCTTTTTCTTTATTGCTTAAAAACAAATGAACCCTTTTAATATCTCTTTTGTTGAAAGGTTAAGTCTACAAAACCGTGAATTTGTAAGAAGATTTATTATTAATATTATCCTTCTTTTTAGAAAGGATTAATATAATAAATCCGTTTTGTAAAAGCAATATTTGTTCTCCTTGGTTCTCACTGGGTGTGAAATGATCTGGTTATTGTGACAAAAAGGATCCCGACGACAGACACCCGGCCCAGTGTGAAGCCGGCAGCTTTGTCATTCGATTGTGACTAACACTTTCCTATTGAACCAGTAAATGCAAGGTCATCATGAAACATATGCCACGTGCGGATGTCTTATTGTTTACCTTGTGTTTAGAGAAACTGTGACTATGGATGTATATAAGTATGACAAAATTAAATAAGGAAAAATGACAACTAAACCTCAAAGTATGACGGAACAGAGAAGAGGTTGCTTAGCTCTTCCGCAACATAAGTAAGTCTGTGATATTTATTTTTTTATTATCATGTCACTATTTAATTTTTATATAGTTTGTTAAAAACGTTGCATGCATGTCCGCGTTTTTATACTTGCATACGTTGTTTATTATTAAACTCTTTAAAACTTATCTCGTTTAAGTCATGATGTCTATCATGTGTGGTCAGTTTGTCTTTTTCCGGAATAAATTTTTTGAGATATACCGTAGCCTACCATTTTACATTGTTATATTTTGTATAGAAAAATAGTTCAACACGTAATTATAATTTCAATATTTTGGAGTTATGAACTAAGCATGCATATTTAAAACATTTAGTGCTGGCCTCTTAAAAACGATACGAGGCAAGCTATGACAATAAAACTGTGCCTCAAAATCAACCCAATCTTGTACAGCAAACTCCATCTTTTTGTATCATTCTATATATAGTAAGGTCTAATAACCAATTTCTAAGTTTTTCACAAACAATGTTTTATTTTAGTGAAGAAAAAATGAAGGAAAAATCCAAAACTGCCGCCAGAAGTCGACGAGAAAAAGAAAATTCGGAATTTTCCGAGCTCGCAAGGATGCTCCCTCTTCCCACTGCCATCTCGACTCAGTTGGACAAAGCCTCAATCATCAGGCTTACTGCAAGCTATCTCAAAATGAGACACATATTACCTGAAGGTTTATGGAATTTTTTTGTAGATATGTATTAATCAAGTTTTGGTAAAATTTAAGTCTTTAGCTTAAAATGGGCAAAGGTTAATTTGGAACATCCCACGAAACAGTGTTAATCTATACATTGTTTCGCATATACCCGTAGCACATAACGCGGAGAAGCTAGAAGTTTTTGAAATTTTGGATGATAAATGAATA
Organism: Clavelina lepadiformis; assembly: GCF_947623445.1. Lineage (NCBI taxonomy): Eukaryota > Metazoa > Chordata > Ascidiacea > Aplousobranchia > Clavelinidae > Clavelina > Clavelina lepadiformis. The sequence continues at coordinate 11,774,930 of NC_135246.1, read as the reverse complement.
AGCGTTGACAATAACGGATCCTATTGTGAAGGTCAGCTTCTATTTCTGTAAAACGTCTAATAGGACAGAAAGTTTTGTATGTTTTTCCGCTATAGTTCTCCCTTGGCTTTCTTGATTAAATGAATCAGCTTTCTCAAAAACCGAACCTTCTGTGTAAACATCGGTGCTCAAGATTGTGATAGTTTTATAGGACTTTACGGATCCTTCCAAAATTTGTTTTTTTGTAAACCATGCGTTCTCTTCCATACCTATATACACTTGATCGGTTGGCTGAATAAATTTAAGTGATTTATGAATGATAAACATTGTACGTAATTTTTAATGACGTGCCACCAGTTCCTTCATGTATAAGCTGTAGATATGATTTTATAAATAAACTATGCGTTATGGGATTAATATTTTTCTTACTTTCACATTACGCCCCGCTATAAATAGCCTAAATCAGGGGTGGGGAAAGTATGGCCTTTTGAAGAGGTTTGAATGGCCTTTTAACCCTTCCTTTGTTTACAAAGATTATTGTTTTAATTGCTAGTTTTGATCGCTTTTTACCAGTTAAGGGAGGACCAGTTAATTCTTGACTCAACGATGCTGATGCAATCAAATATCGTTTCATTAGCTCATGATACACCGTCTCGTTGAATAGCCATTATAGCCCACCACAGTGTAAATAAACAAGCTTTCTAATATGTTTTCTATGCCCTACGTACTTCTAGTTACAGCTTAACTGATTCTCTGGGAACTTGAATGTGACCGTCCACCAGAAAAATTTTTTTCCGCCCCTGGCCGAAATAGTCATTTTTTTATAACTGATCACAATTAAAAGATATTTGAATATAGGCTAAAGTTCTTTGTATATAAAAAGTGAAACATATGTTTCAGCAACTCATCATAAAAAAATTCCCATCAGATATTTTATGTGATAGTAAACGAAACGTCATTGCCTTTCTAACTAATTGTTTTCAAATTGGCAGAATATAATTATATAAAACTTAATGCAATACCTATAGACTGACTAATTATCCCCGGCATCCCATGCGAGACATGTTTTTGCAGCGTTAAGAGGTAATGAAGCAAGGAGTGAAGTAGAAATGCAACTCTTTTCTTTTCTGACCCGAGTCAAAACAAATAAGGGTAGCCGGTGAACCGCTAAAAGATTTTATGAAAACCAAACGGAAATATTTCCATCTACCAACTAACGTTGTGGTTTTAATGGGCCAGCACATGGAGTATATTATGTTACGAATCATTGTCTAACAATAGCAAGCAGAGCCCCACAAGATATTATTCTTAGTCACAGACAATGAAAATCATGTTTGTATCTAAAGGTAAGTCCTGTTGCCTAAACCTGTTTAGAATAGTATGTCAATAACCAAGCTGTTTTGGTGGCTTAAGAAGCCTAAACATAGTAAAGTAAAATTATATCAGAATTATACATAAGTGTGCGATTTTCTGGGGTGATGCACTGTACGTTGCGTGTATCGATATCGTTTTATTGACATAGCGGTGTCCATTTTCCTGAGAGCTCAAGCTTCACTGATACCGGGGTAAAAAGGCAATTTGCCGGATCTAAAATTTCTTTTGTCAGGGCATATCGTCGTATTTGACCCGATACTAAGCAAACGAACATGTCGAACAAGTGAAGGAATGTGCTCTATAATATGGCAGTATAGCCTCACACCAAATAAGTTTTGAGGTGGGACGCTTTATGCTGCTTTTTAAGGGTGGAACAAATATTTATGATGAAATTTTTGTACTGGCACGTTTACACGAAACAAATTTTGAATGACCAAAATGCTTATCGGCAAACATCACAATGTTATACATTGGCAGTCATGTTTTACTTTATCGGAGGGAAGTTATCATAATAAAGGCTAAAGATTCAAAACCTTGGTTTACGAAACGAAAATTACAAAATTTGTAGACGTAAGAGATTTTCTTGGTACAACCCGGGTGTTGTGTTTGCCCTGTCAAGTGTACAGCTGTTCCGCTGGGCGCGACTGGCTGGTTAAAAGTGACATGCGCCACAAAGCTAATACACTAAATGAGACTGTAAATATAATTTAAAGTACCTTAATCTTAAAACTGTAAAAAGCTGGCCTAGTTAACCACAAGGAAAGGTTATACATTCATTGTTATAGGAGCTGTCTACTCATACGCATACGATTTCAAGTACTAAATGGTTTTGATGAAAACAATTTATCATATGTTGACATGTCCGATATTATAAAATATTATATCAGACGTTATACTGTGAAAGTATTACGAACCAGACTTTTATTGATAATAATCGCTGTTTAGGCTACATCGGAATATTGCCGAGAAAGCAAAAAGTTCTAAAGATTTATTTCTAAAATGGTTATCTTACCGTTATAAAAATCATTTACACTACAGTATTTTAGATAAGGAAAATGTTAGGATTAGATTATACGAATTACAACTCTGAATACACATATATTCCACCACGTTCCTGCAGATATTTCATGTAAATTCACCATTGAATCGAATGTTAAGCTGCTTGTCCGTTGCTATTTGAATCGAAGTGAATAGACGGAATGCGTTCATCACGTAAAGCCATTTGTTCAAGAACACGTAATTGCCGAAGATGTTAAAAATTTGAAGGCAGGTGCTCATCAAAAGTCTATCACATCATATTTTTCGGCCATTCTCACTGGCAAATAGAACGAAAAATTGTTCATATAGCAATTTTTCACGCCTAATTGCTCGATGAAAGGAAAGGTAACTTTAAATTTTATTGCGCTCTTTGTTTCCATTGTTTCGTCATTAGTCATTGTGATGTCACAAAGGCGGTCTTTCGCACACCTGTGTAAATTTAGTGACGATGCACGAAGCTGATTTCGCCATTTTGTTCAAACATGAGGAATAAGGATGCAAGCAAAACTGGAATAAATTTTCTTTAGCCTGTCGCTAGCGGAAGTATAAGCGGCGTAATTAAATCAGCTTTATCACCAATCATAAGCGTGGACGCAAAACGTTTTTATTGGTTTGTAGTACATAGTCTTTCCTTGGTTTTTCCGCGTTAATAACTGGCTTGCGGTGCAGCAAACGAAGATAGTTTCATTGTGGTGACGATTAACAATAACGCCTAAACTTTAATGCAATAAACAAAAAGTGTTTGGTGTGGTTTTTTGATCTATTTTATCGTTTTAATTAATCACTGATGTGACCATATACGGCGTCATACTTTTGATCTAGTCGCTTTGAAGAAAATGAAATGAGTGGCGAGATGCCATGAAACTGGGATTAAAATCCCCTTTCAAGCCAAACAATGACATAACAGCGGCTGCGTGTGAATCAGAAAATTTCATTAAACACCTTTCTTTGTCGACCTGCCATGGGGAGCTGTGACATAATCATTACCGAGAATTCGTGGTCAGAATGCTCTTGTTTATAGCCCTATGTAAATGAGAGCGTGAAAATAGTTTAACGTTACGTAAAATGGGTTTGTATTTAAAGGTATTTTTGATATCATACAGAGAATCGTAGAGCTACGTATTACAATTCCTTTCCGTTTAATAAAAAACATCATGGATTAAGTATTTCTGTTTTGCTACAGGTCCTCCAGTTTACAATCATCCCAATAACTATGGCTGGGGTGGCAAGAGGCACTACAACGGAGGAGCAACTCGGTCGCCACCTTTTGTCGCTTCTCATCTCATGCAGAGTCTGGACGGTTTTTTGTTCGTGCTCGGTGCGGACGGAAAGATAATGTACATGTCTGAGACCGCCTCAGCACATCTAGGTCTTTCACAGGTAAACACCAACAATCTTAACTGTAATATCCAAAACTTGTTCAAGAGTGTTTCCTAAGACTTGTTATCTTTTGAAGGTAACAACAGGGCAATGCAAAGATTTAGGAATACTAAAATCAGTAATAGCACATTTTCTTTATTTCTATATAGGAGCTTTTTGACACTGAAATATTGATTTTTTATTCAAGCTCCAATCTTAGCACGTTTTTTAAACACTTTTGAATAAGATTAATCCTGAGCAAACAATTGATAATATTCATAACTAGAATAGGGTTTGTCTACGCCGAAAACCAATCATGTTTGCTAAAGAGGTTTGATTGGTGTTGCTCTTGTATGATGCATTTCTATAGTGAAAAAATTTACGTCATTTTGCAATTTCAAGCATATTTAGTTGATGACGCTCACGTATTAGCGTTCGGCATTCACTCTTTTTAAAACATGTCAAGATGTATTAATATTGACATATTGACAAGCGCAATAACATTGCAGCGGTAATAAAAACTTCTATTTATAAAAAGCGATACCTAAGAATTCTTTGCTGAAAGCTAATAAAGAAAATTTTTCATCTCAGATAGAATTGACTGGGAACAGCATTTACGAATATTTACATATAAATGATCACGATGAAATGAAAGCCGTTCTAACGGCGCCACCAGCACCTTGCCAAGTAAGCGAATCAAATAGTTTTTTCACTGCTGGTTGCAAACGATTTTGTAAAATTTATAAAGTTTATAGTCTTACAATGTGTTGAAGACGGATGAAGTAGCCTATATATTGGCATTGGCACTTCAACGAAACAAAAATAGGCACTATAACAATAACCTAGAAAAATTCTAAAAAGTTACTTTTCAAAGAATTCGTCGTGCCCTCAAATTTATCCAGAATACGAAGCACCAAGGTCATTCTTCGTCAGAATGAAATGTGTGTTGGCTAAACGAAATGCTGGCCTCACCAGCGGTGGGTACAAGGTAAATTATGACCAAAAAGTTATGCAACAATTGTCGTCATTTATCACGATGGTAACGACATACTATATGGTTGGACTTCGTTTGCAATTTTATCTTAACGTTATTATTTTCTTTTTCTTTAAAAGAAAACCTTACGCAATATCAGACAAAACGTTAACAAAAGATATTCTAATTTTCCCAGAGATTATGTATATTTAAATTTTTCAAAAATATTAAATGATTCATACCAAATAAAAATGAACCTAACTTTACATGAACCTTTCTGCAGGTTATCCACTGTACTGGTTACATCAAGGTCCGATATTTTGTGTTTGATCAATTCGACGGTTCGAGTCGAGGTGGTTACCACAACGTGGGGGTCCTCGCTTATGGCCGATCTCTTCCGACCAACTCGATGACCGAAGTGAAATTAAGCTCGAATATGTTTATGTTCAGAGCAAGCTTGGATCTTAAACTAATTTTTCTTGACCAAAAGTTGGTATAAACGTTTTCTTTGATTGCTTTTCTTATTGCTAAGGAAATCACTGCATTTATAAAAGACATTTCATTAAGCTGCTAGAAGAAAGCATTTTAAAATATGTTTAAACTTTAAACTCTAGCCTTAAATAGTAGTTTTTTTTCTGCCAGGGTTTCCGACCTACTAGGCTACGAACCACAAGACCTTGTCGAGAAAACCCTTTACCACTATGTCTATACCGACGATGTCATCAGCCTAAGAGAAGCGCATCACAAACGTAAGGAAGATTATTTCTAAGAGCAACAGCAAGCAATGCTGAGTTTCAACATAGGCCAATTTTTTGCATCATTTGGTCCTTTGGATGTAATTTTTGTATTGATTTTAGGATATAGGACGTGATAAACCAAGATAATTTTCTGCTTATTCCGGCAAAATAGGCCTACTTACCGCAGAAACCTATAGTTAACTAACCATCTTATATCTTAAACATTTTACATGGAAATTTTATTTTTATTTTTCAGTCTTAAGTAAAGGCCAGGTAATTACAAAATATTATCGATTTCTGACCAGAAACGGTGGTTGGGTATGGATACAAAGTCACGTCACCATCGTGCACAACACCCGGTCTTCAAGGCCCCACTGTATTGTCAGTGTTAACTACGTGTTAAGGTCGGTACGTTTGAAACTGATCAATGCAATTTGGCATTTAAAAGTAGATAAAAAATTACCTTTATTTTTGTAGCGATGTGGAGTGTCAAAATGCTGTGATGTCGTGTGTACAAACCGAACCATCAAAAGCATTTCAATTCGTAAAGACAAACAACTCTTCCAAAAATAAAAAAAGAAAGGCAAAACTGGGCAAGGGACAATTGAACAACAGACGTGAAGCTAAAAGCTACTGTGAAAGGTTAAGAAACCGAAGATCGGCAAATCTCGAAGATACCGGTTCAGAAATCAACACGTCATCAAAATTAAACGGACATAGAAACACAAATGAGACCGTTCCTAAGTTGCAATGGTTTAAGCCACAAAAACCCTCTCCGCGAATTCAAGAATCCGAATCCTTAGATACCGGTTTTTCTTCGGACACGTCTTCCTCTTTGT